>NW_024068517.1:0-132413 GCF_009389715.1 Phoenix dactylifera | reverse complement strand
TAATTTCATTAAATTTGTTTCTTTAATAGCACAGTATAATATGTTCATAGCATTAGCATTCAACTGTGCTAAGTCCTTTTCATTAAAAGTTTGAGAGAGTGTGTGAAGGTCATTTATTATGATTTTCCATAAGTAATAGTTTTGTGATTGAATAAAAACGCGCATGCGTATTTTCCAATGTGTATAGTTTAAGCCATTAAATAGTGGAGGTGTATCAATTGATTGTCCTTCTCCTAGAAAACTATCTATTTGAGTTGTCATGATCTTTGGCTCTAGTCGGTTAAGACTACAAATAATATTTGAGCACCTGCTCTGATACCACTTGTTGCCTAGTAGATACAACCCAAGAGGGGGGTGAATTGGGTCTTTTAAAAACTTTTATATTGCTTTTGAAACTTTTTGATTAATTATGCTAAGTTGTACAGATGCACAGTGAAAGTTAAACTTAGCAACAGTTTGATGTATAGAACGTGACTTGATTGAATATGCTTGCAACTAAAGGATGCGCGGATAAGAGTTAAGCAAGCAATTTATCTAAGTAAGTAAGTGTGTTAGTTAGACAATGACAAGAAGCATTACAAACACAACAAACATATAGTGGTTCGGTGCACCCCAGCACCTACATCCACTCCCCAAGACCTCTTGGGAATTTCACTATAATCCTACAGATTACAGCCGGTTGTTTTACAAGCGCACAACCCAACTTGTTGTTTTACGAGATCACAACAAACTCGGTCGGTTTTCACAGGCTCACCGACTCGAACCAACCGATTGTTTTCACGGGCTCACAATCCAACCCGGTTGGTTTTCCCAAGGGCTCACCAACCACAACCTTACAACGTTGGTTTTTTTCTTTGGCTCGCCAACAAACCTTAACCCCTTGATTCAATCTCTTGATTGAATCAAGTTACAAGATATTAGAATAAAGGTTTAAAACAAATCAAAGCTTCTTAAACAAGCAAATATAACAATATAAACAATAGAACCCGCAAGAACCCTTTTAGCCGTTGGAAGCGTGGGAGATGATGGTTCTTCCGATGTGGATCGCGTTGGCTTGAATGTGAGCTTTGAATGCCAAACGGGAGAGAGTAGTTGAGCACGAAATCTGTTGGAAAACTTGAAGGCGCTTGATTTCTTCACTTGAATGCACTAACTCCCTTGAACCTCTTTTTCTCTCTTCTCTCTTGAATGATCTTGTATTGGGTTGGTAAGAAGATGTTGAGAAGCACTTAAGAGGTCCCTTTTATAGCCCAAAAAGCAAATATAGCCGTTAGACACAAAAAAGAGACGTTTGAAATTCAAATCAAACCTGAAAAAGTTGTTAGTCGCGTCCCAGGCGCTCCGGGGACGTCTCCGCGCTTTACGGGGACGTCTCCGCTTGTTTGCGCTTTTTGCATGGGGACGACTCCGCTTCTTCGGGGACGACTCCGCGCTCGGGGACGTCTCCGCGCTTTACGGGGACGTCTCCGCCGTTATATCTCCGAAAAACAAGTCTTCTGGAATTCTCTGAGAGAGTCGACTCCGCTTTTTCAGGGGACGTCTCCGCGCTCCGGGGACGTCTCCGCGCTTTACGGGGACGTCTCCGCCGTGCCAGTTCTTCCTGTTTGTGCCAGAGACGTCTCGGAGACAACCCGGAGACGTCTCGGCTGTCCCTGAACTTTTTCTTTCATCTCAAAAATTCTTCAATAAGTTCTTAAAAATCATGGGAACTTGCCTAGACATTTCTTAACAATATTCTTAATTAACCAACTAAAATCCTCAAATAACTTGTTAAGATAAAGGGAATTATGCTCTAGTGTTTTGTATTCATCAAAATCCATTAGAGGGTCAACATTGTCAAACCCCATCGTCTGTCATATGTCTAGATTTATTCGACTTGAGTTCGATAGTGAAAAACTCTTTCTCCACTTTATATTAGTGCCCTGCCAAGATCTTAGAACTCAGTCTAATAAATCACATAGGATCTCTCCTCTTCTTAAGGTCGATAGATTCCATGTAGGTGCGTACCCTACTCTTACAGTGAACTTACTGCAGCCAATCTACACTACAAGGACCCATATGACTAGAGACCATGTGTATGTGCAGTCAAACTACAATAACCTCACTGTGAGTAGAAGCACCGCAGGTCAAAGGACCAGTCATACTACTGCAACATCAAGTAAGTCACTGACGAGTGGATAGACATCCAAGTGACTTCTTGTCTTGGTCACGCTCAGTACCCTTGTTCTCTAACAAGCACCTGCACTATCACTTCAGTGTCCCTATAATGTGGACTCGAGTCTCGTCCATCCACAAAGAAAGCGATCTGTGCACTGATCGGATCGATCACCATCCTCGTGATGATCCATTGATCAGGAGCATTTAGAAATTAATCACCAATGATACATGGCTCAAATTCTCAACTCTTGAGAATATGTATCATCATCTTATTAATTTCTTGGACGATTCATAGATACATAAACAATATGAATGAAAAGATGCCCATTTATTATTCAATAATAATAAAGTCAAGTACAAATTTATGTCCAGAATTAATAATGTGTCTGCCAGATTGGCTTCTAGGGCATACATCTAACAATCTTCCACTTGTACTAAAGCCAATCAGACATATATCTAAGTCCCATCTTCTCAAGGTGGGCTTCAGTCTTCTGCTGATTTAACTGCTTAGTGAGCGGGTCCGCCATGTTGTCCGTAGAGTCTACTCTCTGCACCTCGACATATTTCTTTTCGAGGTAGTCGCGTATGAGGTGAAAGCGTCGCTCTATATGCTTGGACTTCTGATGAGATCTTGGCTCCTTAGCAAGAGCTATGGCACCATTATTATCGCAGTAGAGTGTGATGGCATCTGATGGCATTATGTCTAACTCTGCAATAATTTTTTGAACCAGAAGGCTTCCTTTGCAGCTTCAGAGGCGGCGATATACTCAGCTTCAATGGTAGAATCAGCAATGATCGGTTGTTTGGAACTCTTCCAATTAACCATACCACCATTGCACAAGAACACATATCCAGATGTAGACTTTCTATCATCAATATCAGTCATAAAATCTGAATCTGTGTATCCTTCTACCTTTAACTCTGATGAACCTCCAAAAACTAAGAACAAATCTTTAGTTCTTCTTAAGTACTTAAGAATGTTCTTCACAGCTGTCCAGTGCTCTTCGCCTGGATTCGCTCGATATCTGCTAGTGACACTCACAGCAAGGGCTATATCAGGTCGTGTACACAACATGGCATACATGAGGCTCCCTATTGTAGAAGCATAAGGGATCCTGCTCATGCGTTGAATCTCTTCAGATGTGTTGGGGCACATTTTCTTGGAGAGATGAATCCCATGCCTAAGGGGTAATAGACCTCTTTTGGAGTTTTCCATGCTGAACCTTTTCAGCACCTCCTCTATGTACATCTTCTATGATAGGCCAAGCAACCTCTTAGATCTATTTCTATAGACCTTAATCCCCAAAATGTAGGATGCTTCCCCAAGGTCTTTCATGGAGAACTCTTTTGACAACCAGACCTTGACCGAGGTTAGCATGGAAACATCATTCCCAATCAAGAGGATGTCATCCACGTACAGTACGAGGAACACGACAGCACTCCCACTAACCTTCTTGTAAACACATGGTTCCTCTTCGTTCTTGATGAAATCAAACGATTTGATCGCATCATTGAAACGAGTATTCCAACTCCGAGATGCTTGCTTTAGTCCATAGATGGATCTTTGCAGCTTGCAGACCTTGTGATCTCCATCACTGGAAGTAAAACCCAAAGGCTGCTCCATATAGATATCTTCATCAAGATATCCATTCAGGAAAATAGTTTTCACATCCATCTGCCATATTTCATAATCATTAAATACTGCAATGGCAAGCAATGTTCAAATGGATTTCAGCATGGCTACTGGTGAAAAGGTCTTCTGATAGTCAATGCCTTCGCGCTGACTATACCCTTTCGCCACTAGCCTTACCTTATAGGTCTCTACCTTTCCATCCAAACCTTTTTTTTTTTGTAGATCCATTTGCATCCAATAGGTACTATACCTTCTGGTGGATCTACTAAGGTCCAGACTTGGTTGGAATACATGGAGTCTATCTCTGACTTCATGGCTTCCAGCCATTTCTCGGAATCGATATCAGATATCGCCTCGTTGTAGGTATTGATCCTGTACATGTTCCCTATCTCCCATGAGGAATATTTTCTCGGTGTCCTCTACTAGTATACCTAAGTATCTATCGGGAGGATGGGAGACCCTACTAGATCTATGAGGTGGAGGAGGTACTACGTGTACTGGCTCTGTATGAATAGGTTCTAGAGGATCCATGACTCGTTGTTTTTTAGATACTCTCTTTTCAAGTTCAATTTTCCTCCCACTGCCTCTATCAAGGATAAACTGTTTTTTCAGGAAGATGGCATGTCGGCTCACAAACACATTGTGATCCTCTGAGACGTAAAAATTGTATCATAATGACTCTTTAGGATATTCAATGAAACGAGCACTTATGGTCCTAGGCTCTAACTTATCCGCCTGTTGTCGTTTGATGTGGACCGGACATCCCCAAATCTTGAGATGACCAAGACTCGGCTTCTTACCATGCCATATCTCATACGGTGTGGTAGGAACGGATTTAGAGGAAACTCTATTCAATAAGTAAATTACGGATAATAAGGCATCTCCCCAAAGAAACATAGGTAGATCAGTGAAGCTCATCATGGATCGGACCATATTCCATAGAGTCCGATTCCTCCTTTTTGACACCCCGTTGAGTTGAGGTGTTCCTGGAGGCGTCCATTGTGAGACTATGCCATTCTTCTTGAGATAATCCCGAAATTTTCCACTAAGGTATTCTCCTCCTCGATCTGATCGAAGAACCTTAAGGGTTTTTCCAGTCTGTTTTTCTACTTCATTTCTGAACTCTTTGAATTTTTCAAAAGACTCAGATTTGTATCTCATAAGATGCACATACCCATATCGTGAATAGTCATCGGTAAAGGTAATGAAATACGAATAACGATCCCTGGCAGACACATCAAATGGGCCACACACATCAGTATGAACCAGGGTAAGTATTTCAGTGGTCCTCTTTTCATGTCCTACAAAAGGTAATCTAGCTATTTTCTTGAAGACAGGACTCACAAACTGGATATGACTCGAAAGTCAATGGGCCGAGAAGCCCATCTTTCTCCATTTTGTTCATTCTGTCCTTTCTAATATGGCCAAGCCTGAGGTGCCACAAATACTTCTGGTTTATCTCATCTTTGGATCTTTTAGATCCTATTGAAGGGTTTTAGCATGTTATAATGCGCAGCGGAAGTTAGAAATTTTAAAAATTTCTTGATAAAGTTCCTTAACATAAAATCCTTATAAGCCAAGATCACCTTAATGGAAGCAATCAAATAATATAATATAAATGCAGAAATAGAAGAATACCTCTAATGCTAATCCAATATGCAGAATTTCACTAGGTGCCCAAGTGTTCACCCTCCAACGTTGATCCACACGAAAACTTGATTTAAGTCTTAAGCTCCAAAGACTTTGATCCTTAATGCAGAATTCTTAAAGAACTCTAAAATGGCTTGCTTTCCTTTCTTTCTATTTTTCTTTAACCTTCTAAAATCACTTCTAATCCTTTTGTCCTAAAGAAGACCACCTTGTCTTGGCTTAGGACACACTAGAAGCAATGCTAGAAAGAAAGAAACTAATGTAAGAAAGAAAGAAGAGAGGAGTGGGGTGGAGTTGGAATGATGAAACCCATGGAGTGCTAGCCTATTTATAATAGGTGTAGGGATGCATCTCCAAGGGATGCATCCCATCCACACATCCTTTCATGAAAGGACATCATCTAAGGGCCATATCAAATAAGAGGAGGTGCAGATCAAGTGAAGAGGTGTATCAAATGATATGTCCTTTCATGTGGTGCCATATTTTGACCAAGTCAACATCACATGCTAATCACATGTCCATCACGCCTCACCTCTTGATCTTTCATTATGATGATCCAAGGGCTCCAATGCAAGGCGCCATTTACTTGACCCATTATGTCTTCATCCATGGTGGGATTAAGATCCAATGGTCAATTATGATAGCCATCCTCTAACCCAATCCAATTGGGTTAAACCAACTCTCCATTATGTCTTCATCCAACGGTAGATCAAGATCTAACGGTCTAGATTGAATGATTTATTAAATCTAATCCAATTAGACTCAAACCAAGCCAATTAGGTGCCAACTCTTGGCTAACCCATATTAGAAGATGATCTAATCAAATTAGATCAATTAAGAATCAATTCGAATCCAATTCGAATCAAGAGCTAAGGGTTTGCAACACCTGCTAGGATGTCTATCTTGCAAACATGATCTAATCCAATTAGACCCTTAATAAGTTTTCCTATGTGTGACCCATTGGGTTCCATACTTAGCCAGCAATAGGTGTGAGTGCAAGTTGACCCAACTTGATTAAACTCTTCTAATCGATTTAAGTCCAAACTGCGCGAACCCAAACTTAACAATTAGAATCCTTTCTAATTGGTGATCGAATTAAACTCTTTAATTCGATCAAACCTATAAGACAAGATTGACGTCTAGCAACGTGTCATGTCTATCCGGAAAATATGGAATTTGGTGAAATACCAAAAATACCCTTCAGTGGCAAGTTACCGTGCAATTCAATCCTTTAATCAAACTGCATCCCGAATATGTATATGAGTATGAATATATGTCAAACTCAATTTATATTCATATATTTCTCAATCTTCTAATGATAATTCGAATAATGAAATATTAGAAACTCTTTCTAATTTTCATTGTGCTTTGATCAAAGACTTTCTGAATTATCATATGATTAGAATAAATAGGATGCGATCTTCTCTTACTAGAAGTGATTAATTCTTGTTGACCTACTCATAACCTTCGTACACATTCCACCATATCCAGAAGACCTCGTACATAACTTATTGTCATGAATGAGTGGAAACCAAAATATGGATTTATGTGCACAAGATACTATGGTGATCTCAGTCAAAGGATCAGTTGCACAACTCCCACTAAGAGAATCATCTTTTGACATGTAAGTAAGACTTCATAAGATTTCTCTTTGTAGGTCAATTCAGTGAACTCATTTCTCTAATGAGCACCCACATCTTTGTATTAGTGTCTCCACACAAGTGATTGTGAGATCAATCACCCTCTGCATCGAGCATACATAAGATGTGCCAGTCTTTCCGGTAAACATTGATCCTCGACTCAATGTACCAATGACTGGAAATATTTAAGATTAGAATTTTAAGATTTTAGGTCTCACTAGTATGATCTCATCATAGCCTCAAAATCATTGTCTTAATCTAAGAGGTTCATCACAAATATAATCAACAGCATATGATAAAACACAATGCCTTTATTTATATTAAATGTCATGTACATGATTTGGAAAATCAAAAGAAAATCCTTCACAATACATATTGCGATTGGCTTGTAGGGCATCTACTCTTTCAATCTCCCACTTGCACTAAAGCCAATCGCCCTTATATTTCATCCCCATACAATCGAGGTGGTGATCGAACTGCTGTTGTGGTAGAGCTTTAGTGAATGGGTCTGCTAAGTTGTTCTTTGTGTCTACTCGTTCAATGACTATGTCTTGTCTCTCGACGATCTCTCGAACGAGGTGGAAGCGTCTTAGAATGTGCTTGGATTTGTGATGAGATCTTGGTTCCTTTGCTTGAGCAACCGCTCCAGTGTTGTCACAAAAACTGGAACTGGTCCAGCAATCTCAGGAACTACTCCCAACTCAGCGATGAACTTCTTCATCCAGACAGCTTCCTTAGCGGCTTCACTTACAGCGATGTATTCTGCCTCAGTAGTTGAGTCAGCTACAGTTTGCTGCTTGGAACTCTTCCAGCTCACTGCACCACCATTTAGGGTAAAGACATATCCTGAAGTGGACTTGCTATTGTTGCCCAAGGTGACAAGCCAAGAGGGGGGGTGAATTGGTTTCTTTTAATTTTAACTATCTTACTTGTGTTAAATGATGAGTTAGTGAACTTAAACAAATCACAATACAAACAACAAGAAGTATAGTGGTTCGGTGCTCTCCTTAGCACCTACGTCCACTCCCCAAGCGACCCCTTGGGAATTCACTATAATCCCGCGGATTACAGTTGGATTTTTTCCGGGCTCACAATCCAAAAACCTTTACACTTTGGTTTTCGGGTTCACCAAAAACCTATGTTGGTTTTACGGGCTCACCAACGAACCTATACAATTGGTTTTACGGGTTCACCAACAACCTACGTTGGTTTTACGGGCTTACCAACAACCTATGTTGGTTTTACGGGCTCACCAACGAACCTTTACAATTGGTTTTCCGGGTTCACCAATCAACCTATTCCGTTGGTTTTGCGGGCAACCAACCAACCTTTACAAGTAGTTTAATAAACAAAGGAAGAAGATTTAAACTCCTAGATGAGCAAATATAACAATATAATCTACAAAGAAGAGTTTAGAGAATATTTATCGCTTGATGTGACTTCTCTCTTCTTTGTCAATGATGCTTCACTCTTCAAGGGTGGATGGAGCTTTTGATGACTCTTTGAATCTGCTCAACCACTTTCTTTTGATTCTTGAATGAAGCACTTGGATGAAGCTTGCCTTGCTAGGGTTCTCTCTTGAATGCACTTGATGTATTTTCCAAAGCTTACTTCCTCTAATGAATACTCCCTCTTAAATACTTCTCCAACCTCCAAATAGTCCTTCCTGACCGTTGGATTGAAGAAACTAGCCGTTTATAGCCGTTGGGAGTCCAAAAAGCATTTCTGCACAACTAGCCGTTATGCTTCTGCCCGTGCTTGGGTCGACTCACACAGGGTTGGGTCGACTCAAGCTTGGGTCGACTCAACCTTTTTCTTGGGTCGACCCAACCCTTGGGTCAGCTCAGAAAATTCAGAACCTTGAATTTCAGCCTTTCTTCACTTGGGTCGACTCAACCTTTCTTGGGTCGACTCAACTTCATCTTGGGTCGACCCTCTCAGTAAATCCAGAGAACCATTTTCTGAGTTGTTTGAGGATCTTGATGTTTGGGTCGACTCATGCTTTTCTTGGGTCGACCCAACTCACTGTTCATCTGTGCCATTTTTGCAGAAGTGTGCCAAATGATTTCTTGATGTGCCGGGGTCGACCCAATCATCCTTTGGGTCGACTCAATCCACACTTTGCTGCATCTCAAGGTTAGATTCATTCATATAAATAATGAAATGTATCTATATCAATTTATACAAATATACTGAGAGTAACAGACTTATAAATGAAGTATCGTTTTAACTTATAACATACTCTTGTTAAATGCTTGTTAATCATCAAAATAACACTATCATTCTCAATCTCCCCCTTTTTGATGATTACAAAATAAAGAGTATGAGCCTATTGATACTTATTTAAAATCAGTTTTTGAAAAGGGCTTAACTTGCTGAATTTCAGCTTTTCATATATAAGAGTGAAGTCTCCCCCTATATCATTCAAATGTTGCCAATTTGACTTTTTGAATTGCTCCCCCTTTCATTTATAATTCATTGAAGATGAAACTCCAAAAATTTGAGATAAAACATGAGTTTCAGGTTATGTATCGAGGTGTGAAAGGTGCGTGCCAAATTCTGAAATTTGATATAAATTTTTGACTTGATCATTTTCATTGTTGCAAATTGCTCCCCCTTAGATGTATATGCTTTCTTATATGATTTTCAATTTGTTTTACAAGTTATTTCTCTTTCTTTCTTTACTTCTCCTCTTATTACTCTATCTTTACTTCTCCCCTATTACTCTTTCTTTACTTCTCCCCCTTTTTGTTACTCTATTTACTCTATCTTTACTTCTCCCCTATTACTCTTTCTTTACTTCTCCCCCTTTTTGTTATCATCAAATAGGTACATGGGAAAAGACACAATAACAACCATTCAAACTTCATTGATCAAAATAGGAACATTTTAGTACAATCATGCCAAAAACAAAAGCAAATACAATGTTCCTCAATCAAGGTTCAAAATACATGATCAACACAAAATACATATGAGAACTAGATACATATCCTAGGCTCTAAACAAGATCGTGAGACTCTCCCGGATCGCTTGTCTACGGCTCTCTTAGGTCCCATTTCTCCAAGATATTGAAGTAATCTACTGTTTGGAGATGATTGGAGAAGATTTGAGAGTGGGGAATAGGGTTTTCGGAAGAGGACAAAGGGTAAACAGTGCCCTAGATAGCTCACGGGTCCCCCTTTTAACAGTGGGGTCCCGACGTTGGGTCGACTCAAGAATTTTCTTGGGTCGACTCAATGTTGGGTCGACCCTATTCTGGGTTGGGTCGACCCAAGTTCAGAAATTTTTTTTCTTTCTCTTCCTTTTCGCTTCTAAAAATTTTTCTTGCTTCCAATCCGTACAAATTCTTTCTGGGACAATGATACATGAGTAAGAAATCTATAGATGACAAGTTTGACTCATGTTTCATGGATTTTTAGAAATGGGAGGAATGTATCATGAGACTGCTTGCTCCCTTTTATATCTCTTCAATAAAAAGGATCACATATGCCTAATTTTCTCCTTAGCGTGCAGACTCTATCTTCACTCAAGGGTTTTGTGAATATGTCAGCTAATTATTTTTCCGTACATATATGCTCAATACATATGTTTCCATTTTGCACATGATCCCTAATAAAATGATATCTTATTTCTATGTGTTTGGTTTTAGAAATGAGACATTTAAGATGTGAGCCAAAAGAGATCTCTAAATGTAGATTCCAAAGATATTTTTCAAATCAAGTGTAGATGGAATCTTTTTCAAGTTATTTCAAGGAGTATCAAGAATAATATTCAAAGAAGGCACGAATGAAAATTCAACACCTTTATATATATATATATATTAAGTATATAGCAAGATGAGAGCAATCTAATTAATTTTCAGAGTATAGTATAAGAGCAAATAAAGATCAAAACTTATATACTCGAAAAACATAAGATTATGTTGAATCCTTAATTCTTAATGACTTCAAAGTTCTTTCATGATATAAAAGTATTGGGGCATATATACCAAAACATGAATTTATGCAGTGTAGGATACATAAAATTCAAGGCTTTGAAAGTTCTTTTAGAGCTCTCTTAAAAACTTTCTTTTACTCCTTTAAAGATCATAACATCAAAATCAATTAAAATGAATTGGCTCAGGATTGAAACACCAAAGTGCAAGCCAATAAGAACTCATAAGTAGATTCCAAGATAAATTTTCAAAACTAAGACAGATGGAATCCTTTTCAATTAAATTTTCAGAAATAAATGATTTACCGATGAATACAGATGGAAATCCAACTTTCAAAAGATATTCAATGAAGCACAAAGTTTACTACCACTTTACATTTAGTATTCTTTGTCTCATCTTTAGATGCGAATTTATACGATTAAGTTCTATATGATCTCTCACTCTGAAATTTTCTTTCTCCCCCTTAATTAATCATTCCATTTGAGAGTTTAGAGTTTGAAGATAATTTTCAATAAAGAGATTGAGTATTTAAAGCTCCCCCTCAAAAGATGCATTTTCTTTCAAACCTTTTTTTTTTTTTGCTCTTCTATAATATCAAGAATGTAGAGTGATCTAGAATTTTTCAAAATTTATAGCAATCACTCTTTTTAATCTTTCAAGAATAAATTATATTTCCTCTTATTTTTTTAATATGTATGGAAATATTAATCAGAAAATAATTCTTTTGAAGCTCAAATTTCTTTCAAAAGTAATTACATTTTCTTTCCTATAAGAATTATTGAAGTGAGTTGAAATATTCTAACTTTAGGATCATTAACTCTCTTCTTAAAAATAGCTTTTCTTTTTAATGATAGAAGCATTTAATTATGTAGGAGTGTATATTCAAAATATTAATTTCTTAGTCATAGTTTTTTTTTTCAGCAATGTATATATGAAGCACCATAAATCTTTTTAATATCAAAATAATATCATATGTTTAGAACCATTTATTTGCAATCAAGATCATTGAAAAACACATCATTTAGACCAATTTAGTACACTTATAGGATAAAAAATGATATGTTTCAGATGCGTATCGGAGCAAACAACCAAGGTATCCAAAGTAATTCTATTTTTCTTAAACCGTAGTTTTCATCTAGAAATCATATTGAGTTATTCCCCAAAATGATGCAATCATTGAAGTATATAATGAAAGTTACAAAAATGCAACGATAGAAGCATTTTTAAATTAAGTTTAAGCTTTTATCCTTAAGGTGTGTTTTCAAGTGATCGAAACTTCATTTGGCTTTTCACAAGCTTTTTATATACTTTCATTTATCTTGTTATTCATTTCCTCATTTTTGAATTTCTTCCTTTGACCACTCAGTGAATATTCTAATCTTCATTTCTTTTGGTTTTACTTTTCTATGCTCTATACTCTATTTGCTCCCTATCCGGTGGAGTTGGAAGGGGCACGAGGTACTACCACTAGCCTCCCTCTTGTGCCGTCCCTAATATACCCTACACCGAATAGTTGGGTCAAATAGTGCCGGGTACTACCACTAGCCTCCCCATTGGCACCATCCCTATGATGAGCAAAATAGAAAGGTTAAACCGTTTTCTTTAACAACAAGATATTCACTCCAAACTCTCCCTATTTAAATATAATAAATTATGAATTTTATCCCTTCCAAAAGAATGCTCACACAAGTCTCACAAATATGCTGAATATATTATGCTTGCTCTGCTTTTTCTTAAGATTAAAGTATTTACTTAGCTTTTACTTCTCCCGAACAATGTTCATTTTCTTTTTCTTTATATCTCTCTCTTTTTGTTATTTTCAAGTAATTACATGAAAGAGCAGAATAATTAAAAAAAATAATCTAATATGCTGCATATAAATATATATCATGTAAACAGTATTTCATTATGCCCAATAATTCATAGCTTATCACAAGTTATTCTGAATTAGAGATTTGAGGCATACACTTGTGTATTTCATGGTTATGCATTATACACGCAAGAGTATATTTCAATTTAGGCAAACCATGAAACAAATTTCAAAAGCATAAGTTAGTCAAAATATATGTAGACATGATATCAAGAAATTAGTAATTAAGGACTTTAATCATGCCACAATATGACTTTGCTCAACTGATTTATAAGAGAGATATATGAAATTACCGATTCATTCTGCATTCTTTAAGTCGATACTTAATAGACTTCTCATGTATAAACTTTTGGCTGAAGAAAGTTCTCTCTTTTGTTTGCATATGAATGTTTATTGTACCTTACGTGGAGGTGTCCTTCAAGTTGAAATCTCTCATTTCTTGCTTATAGATCCTGCATCATTAGTAGAATCTTTTTCCTTTCTTGAAGGCAAGTCATTAGGTTGTCCAAGATACAAGAATATTCATACAACATATTTCATAACTATATGACTTGACATAAGATATGACAATGATTGAATTTGAGTCACTCTACTCAAGAGATTGCCTAAATATAAGCAAGCACAAGTCACTTGAACTAAAGAGATAATTTTATTAAATAATATGGTTCAAGGACACCCATGTGAGGCAATAGGAAGATTTATCAAAGTCAAACCAATTTCTTATTTTCAGAAGCAATTTAGCTTAGATTCTATTTGCTTAAGATAATTATCAATAAGATATACCAGTTAAGTTTTAATCAAATTATCTTAAATAGTTGTTTCTATCAAAATTCTGGTTATGATTCAGCTTTCAATACAAATAATCTTGTTTCAGAGAGATAGGCAATTTTCTTTTAGATTAATTAAGATTTTACATTTGACTTATGGGAGATGGTTCAAAGGAATTAATATTCATACTTTTAGAATATTTTTATGCTCAGATTAAACATGACGTGTTAACATTAATCAGTAGAATTTGAGATAATTTTATGTAAGGATATTAATCATTCAATCAAGGATACAATGATTATAACTAAATGAAACACTTTAAAGATCAGATTATTAATCTTAGATTTTAGAATAGTCTTGAGAATTACTTATAAAGAAAAACAATCCATTGTTATAAAACTTTTTAGTAGAATTTCCATTATGATCACGACACATTAAATCATTTATGATTGAAACATATGATGCATACATGCGACTTATAGAGTAAATCATAATATATTTTCAAATAATCACATAAAGGAATGAGTGATATAATGATAAATTATACTCATACCTTCACAAATAATGAAATAAGATTTCATAAGTGTTGCTGGGGGTCCAAACCAAGAACGATTGGCACAGCGGTGTGATCGGGGTTCCCTTGGAATTACTTCGGTTGCGCTCCACCTTCCGCCGGGGAACCTGCAAGCAAGCCTCGCACCACCACCGGGGTAGTGGGGGCCCTCCGACGATCAAGTTAGGGAAGATCGAAGGAGAAGGAGAGGTAGCAGGTAAGATCATACTCTGGAAAATCTTGCTTACCCTCCCCCTTCCCTCCCCCAGCCGCATATATATCAGGCTGGAGGGTTTTTCCGGAGATTGGTCATCGTGTGGCGCGATGGGGTTGCCTCTGACATGGTCGTTACAGGGCGTCGTGGGGCAGCGCTGGGTACGGCTATGGCAGGGCGTAGTGGAGCTCCACTTTGTACGGCTGTTTACAGGGGATCGTGGGACAGCGCCGGATACGGCCGTTGCAGGGAGTAGTGGAGCAGGGGGCCGCGGCATGCCTCAGGGGAACAGTCTGTTGTTGTCAGGAGTTTGCCGACTCGGGGTCGGATCGCTGGATCAAGGGGCAGCCGACTCGGGGTCGGGCTGCGGAGCCGAAGATATCCGACCCGAGGTCGGATTGCTGGATCAAGGGTCAGCCGACTCGGGGTCGGGCTACGGAGCCGAAGATATCCGACCCGAGGTCGGATTGCTGGATCAAGGGGCAGCCGACTCGGGGTCGGGCTGCGGAGCCGAAGATATCCGACCCGAGGTCGGATTGCTGGATCAAGGGGCAGCCGTAGTCTTCCTGGGCGCGCGTGCCGGTCACGTGGGGCATGGTGGCTAAGTTCTCCCGTAACAGTAGCCCCCCACTTCCGAGCCTGGAACCAGGAGGGGAACGGGTGAAGGGAGTGACGCTTCGAGATTGCCGCCATCCCTCGGAAAGGCGTGCGCGCTCCGAGCTCCCCACCTTCTTTATGGCGTATGGCGGTTGTCGCTGATCTGGCGGTCTGCGGATTTCGGCGGACATCCTTCCTTAATGGCGTCGATTCGCCTTTGGGGCGACGAACG
This sequence comes from Phoenix dactylifera, assembly GCF_009389715.1. Taxonomy (NCBI): domain Eukaryota; kingdom Viridiplantae; phylum Streptophyta; class Magnoliopsida; order Arecales; family Arecaceae; genus Phoenix; species Phoenix dactylifera. Next base: position 117,165 of record NW_024068517.1, on the reverse strand, counting down.
ATCCTTCGGCAGCCAGGCATCCTCTGGCGTCACCGAGGCGTCACCCGCCTTTCCGCCTATTTAACCGGGGGCCCTTCCCCCGTCCGCCTTTCTCTTCACAGGCATCCTCGAGTTTCTCCCTTGTGCTGCTGTCGTTGCCGTCGGACTGTTCGTTCGCTCCTCCTTTGACGCTCTCGGAGCCGTTCTGCTGAGGGTCTCCTCCGAGGCGGACGACCGGATTGTGGCGAAGGTCGTGGAAGCGAAAGCTCAGATTACGGAGCGAGCGGAGGCGGCGCTGGCCGAGAAGAGCGCGGAAATCGGGCGTCAGGCGGTACAGGCCTATCGTCAGTCCGCCGAGTTCATCCGTGACATGGTCGGACACGGGGGTCCGACTCCTTTGCCTTAGGCTTCGATGAAGGCCTGGCAAGGGTGTCCGCTAAATACCCCCGGAATTGACCTGAGTGGGGTCTCCCTCCTCGACTCCCCTCCGATGCCATGCTTGCCGATTCTCCAACCGTCTCCCTACCCTTCGCGGACGTGCTCGCCGTTCCAGACCCAGGGGTTCCTCCAAGCTGACTCTCTGTACTTTTCTTTGTTCTTTTCTTTGTATGTTGGCGTTTTGCCATGTTGTATGGGTCTCGGCCCTGATGCAACGAAAGTTAATGCAAACAAAGTGTTTCCTCATTTCACTTTCGTCCTTCCTCTTTTTAACTCCTGGTAGCGTCTCGCCGACTCCTGACTCTTGAAGTTCCTCCGGCACTAGGCCAGGCATCCAAGGGTTAGGGCCTCAGGAAATTCTTCCGGCGCTAGGCCAGGCATCCGAGGGTTAGGCCTCAGGAAATTCTTCCGGCGCTAGGCCAGGCATCCGAGGGTTAGGCCTCAGGAAATTCTTTCCGGCGCTAGGCCAGGCATCCGAGGGTTAGGCCTCAGGAAATTCTTCCGGCGCTAGGCCAGGCATCCGAGGGTTAGGCCTCAGGAAATTCTTCCGGCGCTAGGCCAGGCATCCGAGGGTTAGGCCTCAGGAAATTCTTCCGGCGCTAGGCCTGGCATCCGAGGGTTAGGCCTCAGGAAATTCTTCCGCTGGTCGGCCAAGGCTGGCGCAAGCCGAGGCGACCGGTCGGGGCTTCAGGCTAGTCTGCTCCCGGGATGATCATCGGGTTAGCCTGGCATCCGAGGGCCGAGCCTCGGAGAATTCCGCTCGTTGGTCGGCCAAGGCTGGCGCAAGCCGAGGCGACCGTCAGGGCTTCAGGCTAGTCTGCTCCCGGGATGGTCATCGGGTTAGCCTGGCATCCGAGGGCCGAGCCTGGGGAATCCGCTCGTTGGTCGGCCAAGGCTGGCGCAAGCCGAGGCGACCGGTCGGGGCTTCAGGCTAGTCTGCTCCCGGGATGGTCATCGGGTTAGCCTGGCATCCGAGGGCCGAGCCTCGGGAATTCCGCTCGTTGGTCGGCCAGGCTAGCGCAAGCCGAGGCGACCGTCGGGGCTTCAGGCTAGTCTGCTCCCGGGATGGTCATCGGGTTAGCCTGGCATCCGAGGGCCGAGCCTCGGGGAATTCCGCTCGTTGGTCGGCCAAGGCTGGCGCAAGCCGAGGCGACCGGTCGGGGCTTAGGCTAGTCTGCTCTCCGGGATGGTCATCGGGTTAGCCTGGCATCCGAGGGCCGAGCCTCGGGAATTCCGCTCGTTGGTCGGCCAAGGCTGGCGCAAGCCGAGGCGACCGGTCGGGGCTTCAGGCTAGTCTGCTCCCGGGATGATCATCGGGTTAGCCTGGCATCCGAGGGCCGAGCCTCGGGGAATTCCGCTCGTTGGTCGGCCAAGGCTGGCGCAAGCCGAGGCGACCGGTCGGGGCTTCAGGCTAGTCTGCTCCCGGGATGATCATCGGGTTAGCCTGGCATCCGAGGGCCGAGCCTCGGGGAATTCCGCTCGTTGGTCGGCCAAGGCTGGCGCAAGCCGAGGCGACCGGTCGGGGCTTCAGGCTAGTCTGCTCCCGGGATGATCATCGGGTTAGCCTGGCATCCGAGGGCCGAGCCTCGGGGAATTCCGCTCGTTGGTCGGCCAAGGCTGGCGCAAGCCGAGGCGACCGGTCGGGGCTTCAGGCTAGTCTGCTCCCGGGATGATCATCGGTTAGCCTGGCATCCGAGGGCCGAGCCTCGGGGAATTCCGCTCGTTGGTCGGCCAAGGCTGGCGCAGCCGAGGCGACCGGTCGGGGCTTCAGGCTAGTCTGCTCCCGGGATGATCATCGGGTTAGCCTGGCATCCGAGGGCCGAGCCTCGGAGAATTCCGCTCGTTGGTCGGCCAAGGCTGGCGCAAGCCGAGGCGACCGGTCGGGGCTTCAGGCTAGTCTGCTCCCGGGATGATCATCGGGTTAGCCTGGCATCCGAGGGCCGGCCTCGGGAATTCGCTCGTTGGTCGGCCAAGGCTGGCGCAAGCCGAGCGACCGGTCGGGGCTTCAGGCTAGTCTGCTCCGGGATGATCATCGGGTTAGCCTGGCATCCGAGGGCCGAGCTCGGAGAATTCCGCTCGTTGGCCACGCGCCTGTCACTTGCCGCTCGACGGGGTTTCTCCGTGGCCAGCTGCGATCGTGTTTCTCCCCTCTCGAAGCGTCGCCTGGGGAACACAGAAGGCCATTAAATGCTATTGAGGGTTACTGGGAAATCGGACCGGCCAGTTGCTGCTTGCGAGGAGTGCCAGTTTAAGCGGCCGCGATAACCGCGTTCTTCGAGGCGGATGCGGCCTGGGCGCGTGCGGAGATACGTGGGCCGCGGGATACACGCCGTCCGGAGTGTCTGCACGAAGAATGCAATTAAGGAGAATGAGCTAGGAGATCGTGGGGGGATAAACCTGAGAGCCGGAACGGCTCCGGATTCGATGTGCCCGCATTTATTGGAGCCACCGCATCGGAACGACCGGGGGGCCACAGTTTGGCTATAATATAAGCGCAGGTGCGGTGGAGCCTGCCAAGCCGGAGCTGTTCAGGTTGCCATGGATCGTGGACCTCCTTCCGGCGCGTGGCTGGGAAATCCCAGCCGGAGGACGGGAGGCGCGCCCCTCGCGACTTCCACCAACTAGCCGTTTCATCTGGGATCAACGGGAAGATTCTCCCCGGTGGAACTCCGCTCTAGGCGTTTCATCCGGGGATCACGCCTCTCGCGCTCTTCTCCCCTTATATTCCTTTCCTCCCCTTCTCCTGGGGAGGACCGGAATATCCTTGGAGGTGGCGTTCCTCTAGAGCAGTGTGAACTTCTTCTTCGTCCGCGCCGGCTCTTCGTCTTTTGCGTGAGCGTCGATGGCGCCTCCGGGGGGAAGCACCACGGCCAGTGGGATTGCAGCTGCTTCGGGCGGAGGGTTCGGGATCCAGATCTTCAGCTCCACGGAGTCCCCACCTCTTCCTTAGTTTCTTTACTCCCCAATCCCCTCTGGGATTCTTTGTAATCACACGAACACGCATTGTACCAGGAATTATTGAAATGAAAAGAACTATATTTTTTGAGCTGTCTTTCTGGCTTTGTCTTTCTACTGGTAATATACCGCAGGTTAGCGGAATTCCGCTCCTTGGAATTTCTCGACATCTAGTGCCTCCACTGGTAGGAGCCAGGTCGGTTTACCCAGCGAACCCTATACGGGCCTTCCCAATTTGGCGCCAGCTTCCACCTTCCGCGGGCTGAGATGCTTTGGCCCGCCTTAGCACCAGATCTCCGATTCTGAAAAGTTTTGGTCGGACCTTGGAGTTATAATACCGGGCCACCCGCTGATACATCGCCATCCGGACCTGCGCCATTTCCCTCGCTTCTTCCAAGAGGTCCAGGTTCCCTCGGAGCTGCTCCGAATTGGCTCGGGTCGGTGCCGGCCACCCGGCGAGGGGAGTCCGAGCTCCACGGGGACGACCGCTTCCGTGCCATAGGTTAGGCCGAAGGCGTCTCCCCGGTAGGGGTCCGATGCGTGGTCCGATACGCCAAAGGACGTTCTCGAGTTCTTCGACCCAGCTTGCCTCGTCCGACCGATTCGCGCCTTAATTCCTTGGAGGATTGGTCCGATTTGTCACTCGGCCTCACCGTTGGTTTGGGGATGCGACACAGATGTGAACCGATGCTCGTCCCGAACTCTCGCAGAAGTCACGGAAATGCTTGTTGTCGAACTGTCGACCATTATCCGAGATGAGGACCGGGTACCCCAAATCGGACAATGATGTTTTCTTTACGAACTTCCGGACTTGCGCCTCCGTGATAGTGGCCAGCGGCTCGCCTCCACCCACTTGGTGAGTAGTCGATTGCAACAATCAAGATTTCCGCTGGGCGGAGCGACGGGAACGGTCCGAGGATATCCATTCCCCACTGTAGAAGGGCCAGGGTGCGGTGATTGGTGCCAAGGGGACAGAAGGGACTCTCTGGACGTTGGCGTGGCGCTGGCAGGCGTCGCTTTCCGTACGTGATCCTTTGAGTCCTCCAACAAGGTAGGCCAATAATAGCCTTGCCTCATGATCTTGTGCGCCAAGGACTAGCCCCCGAGTGCGATCCGCAGACGCCCTCGTGGACTTGCCGGAGGACGTAGGCCGCCTCCAAGGGGCGGAGGACCTTAAGAGGGGGGCGGTGAACGAGTCCGATACGCTCCCTTCATAGAGTACGTAGTGGGCGGGACTTCTGACAAGTGCGAGCTTGATCTTCGTCTTCAGGAGGATCCCTTCGGCGAGGTAGGCGACGAGCGGGTCCATCCAAGACGGTCCGGATCAATCGCCATCACGCCCCAGCCTCGCCGATGCTCGGGGCATCCAGGGTCTCCAGGTAGATGCCCTCGACAGGTTGTGCGCCTCTGCGCCACCAAGCGGGACAACCTGTCGGCCCTGGCATTTTCGCTTCTGGGGACCTGCTGGAGGTCGACGCTGCCGAGGTCGGGAATGAGTGCTTGCACCTTCCGGACGTATTCTGCCATGGTCGGGCTCCGGGCCTCGAACTCCCCACGGACCTGCCCGACCACCAGCTGGGAGTCGGTGAAGACCTTCAAACGCCGGATGCGAGCTCCCGCGAGTTTGAGTCCCCGACTAGGGCCTCGTACTCCGCCTCGTTGTTGGTCACTGGAAATCCAACCTCAAGGCATACTCGGCTATCACTCCATCAGGACTGGTAAGGACCAGCCCGGCCCCTCCACCCTCGGGGTTCGACGACCCATCGATGTGAAGCGCCAGGTCGGCGAGGTCGAGGCTGGGCGTTTCCGGCGGTCTAGGTTCGCCACCTGCACCGTGCACTCAGCGAGGAAGTCCGCGAGCACCTGGGCCTTGATGGCGGGCCGAGGCTGGTAGCGGATGTCGAACTCACCGAGTTCTATTGCCCACTTCACCAGCCGTCCCGCATTCTCGGGGTTGCTGAGGATCTGTCGTAGTGGTTGATCAGTTAAGAGGTGACAGAATGGGCCTGGAAATAGGGCGGAGCCTCCTGGTCGCGTCAGCAGCGCGAAGGCGATCTTTTCAGCCTTCGTATACCGCGCTCGGCATCCCGTAGGACCCGGCTGATGTAGTACACGGGCTTCTGGAGCTTTGCCTCTTCCGAACCAGCACCGCACTGACCGCGGTTGGGGAGACCGCCAGATAGAGGTAGAGCATCTCCCCTTCTTGCGGCTTGGACAGCAGGGGAGGAGACGCCAGTATTCCTTGAGCTGGTCGAATGCTGCTTGACTTCGGCCGTCCAGAGAAGTCTTTCGGGCGTTTAACACCTTGAAGAATGGTTGCAGCGTTCGGCCGATTTTGCCACAAATCGTCCCGGCGCGGCACCCTTCCAGCGAGCTCCTGAACCTCCTTCACTTTGGTCGGAGGGACATACCTTGGATGGCCTTGATTTTGTCCGGGTTGGCTTCGATACCCCGCTGGTTGACAATGAAACCGAGGAACCTCCCGGCCGAAGCGCCAAAGGCGCACTTCGCTGGTTCAGCTTCATGCGAAACTTCCGCAAGGTGGTGAAAGTCTCCTCCAGATCCACGATGTGCTGGTCTGCCTGGCGGCTCTTCACCAGCATATCGTCACGTACACCTCCATATTCCGGCCGATTTGCTCTTTGAAGATTTTGTTGACGAGGCGCTGGTAAGTGCGCCAGCATTCTTCAGACCGAAGGGCATTACCTTGTACAGTACAGCCCCGGTCTGTTATAAAGGCAGTTTTCTCCTCGTCCTGTGGGGCCATCATTATCTGGTTGTAACCGGAGAAGGCGTCCATGAAAGACAGCAGCTGATGTCCGGAAGTCGCGTCGACCAGTTGGTCTATCCGCGGAAGCGGAAAGCTATCCTTGGGCACGCCTTGTTCAGGTCGGTATAGTCGACGCACATCCTCCACTTCCCGCTCGCCTTCCGGACAAGTACGACATTTGCAGCCACTCGGGGTAACTCACCTCCCTTATGAATCCTGCTCCAAGAGTTTGTCTACCTCCTGGTCGATCACCCGGATCCGATCCGGGGCACAGTGTCTCTTCTTCTGCTTCACTGGCCGGTGGGTCGGGTCGACGTTGAGGCGTGAGAGATGACCTCCGGGTCGATTCCCAGGTACATCGGCCGCGACCAGGCAAATACATCGGCATTGGCTCGGAGGAATTCACCAACCGGGCCCGAGCTCCCGGGTCGAGATTGGGCCGACCCGGACCGCCCGGTCCCGGCGGCCTTCCTCGAGGGGAACTTCGACCACCCTCGGCCGGCTCCCCCTGCCGCAAGGCCACCTCGTCTCTGCATAAGGGATCGACGCTTAGGCTTTCTGCGGGTTCTTCCCTTTGAGGGTCGCTAAGAAACATTGCCTGCGGTCGGTTGGTCACCTCGGACTCCCCGATCCCGACCGTCGTGGGAACCGCATGAGCAAGTGGTACGTGGAGACCACCGCACGAGGGCGTTCAGCCCGGGTCGTCGAGGATAGCGTTGTAAGCGAGGGAACACGGACGACCAGAACCGGAGTCGCACCGTGGCTTTGCGGGTGCGCGCCCGCAGTCACAGGCAGCTCAACGACACCTCCACCGGGACAGCGTCACCGGTGAATCCTACGAGGGGGGTGGACATTTTGTGCAACAATTGTCTGGACAAGCCCAGCTTTTGGAAGGCCTCGTAAAACAAGATATCAGCTGAGCTTCCACTATCCACAAGAACACGCCTTACATCATAGTTTGCCATGGTGAGGGAGATTACCATGGCGTCATCGTGGGGGGTCTGAACCCCCTTTACATCCTCATCACAAAAAGTGATTACGTTGCCGACCCTCTGCCTCTTTGCGACGGCCGCCCCGACGCCTCCGTCGAGCCCCCTGCGTTCCTCACGGGTCGGGGGCAGCCCCCAGTGATAGTGTGGATCACGCCCGCAACGGGTCGATTCTGCTCCCGAGGCCCGGAGGAGCCGGGTCGGCCGGACGCGGGTCTGCGGGGGGTCGGTCGCTCACATATCGACCGAGACGCCCCGGCGGATGAGAGCCTCGATCTCGTCCCGAAGCTGGAAGCAGTCTTCCGTGTCGTGGCCGTGGTCTCGGTGGTACTCACAGTACGCCCGGGAGGGCCTCTTCCCAGGGATCTTCCGCATCTGTCTCGGGGCCGGGAGGTCCTCCCGCCCCTTGATCTCCATAAGGATCTTGGCCCGGGGAGTCAGGAGAGGGGTGTACCGGTTGAAACGTCGGGGCGGAGAACGAGGGCGTGGGGCCCGTGGTTCTTCGCCGGCGACGGGCTTCTGCGCCGACGCTGGGGCGTCGGGCTCCTCCTCTGGCGTGCCTCTTTCCGCCTTTTCTTCCCAAGCTTTGGAGGGATCTCGGCGGCCTCCTTGCTCCGGTGGGCGGCCGCCTCCTCGGCGTCCGCATACTGGTTCGCCCGGGACAACAGCTCTGGGAAGCTCCGCGGCAGGCGTTTGTCCAGGGAGAAGGTGAGTCTGCCCTTCCGGAAGCCACGCTTCAGGGCTGAAAGAGCTACCTCCTGACTCAGGCTCCGGACCTCCAGCGTAGCCCTGTTGAAGCGGGTAAGATAATCCCGCAGGCTTTCTCCCTCGTTTTGCCGGACATCAAAGAGGGAGTCGGAGACCAGTCGCCGCCGGCTACTGACGGCGAAATGAGTGACGAAGAGGCGAGTGAACTGGTCGAAGGACCGGATTGAGTCAGCCTCCAGCCCGGCGAACCATGCCCTCGCCGGGCCACGGAGGGTTGCCGGGAAAGCCTTGCAGAGAAGGGGATCTGATGCTCCGTGGAGGAGCATAAGGGTCCTGAAACTCTCGACGTGATCCCGCGGGTCCGCCGCCCCGTCATAGGGCTCGATCGCCGGCATTTTGAACCCCGGCGGATTCGGGGTCCGCAGGATCCTCGAGGCAAGCGCCGGCTGGGAGGAGATCTCTAAGTCGGCGAAGGGATCTTTGGAATGGCCCTTCAGGACCTGGAGTTGTCGGTGGAGATCGTCCACCCGCCGGTCCAGGGAGCGCGACCGGTGGGTGGGAGACAAGGAGCGGCGAGAGGGGGACCGACTGGAGCGCGGGTTCCTCGAGGATTGGGGGGTCTGGGAACGCGCCCGGGCCCGCCTCTCGGACCCCGCGCGGCTCCGGTGGGAAGGTCCCGGCAGAATGGAGCGTGCTCGAGAATCCTCCTCGCGCCGGCGCTCATCCCCATGGGAGAGGAAGGAGCGCGGGTTGAGGAGGACAGGCGAATGCTCAGGCCGCGGCGGCTCCTGAGCCCGCTGCGGCGCCCGGGAAATCGCACCCTGCAGATTCTGCACCGCCTCCGCGAGGGTGCGAACCTGCTGGGTTAGTTGGTCGAACTGGGCGGCTTCGACCGTCTGAACGGGCGGTGGGGAGTGGAGTGTTGCTGAGAGTGTGTTGGAGATGCAGCGGCCTTCCGGCCAGAGGCGTGAGAGGCCCCGCGACCGGAAGCATTGGAAGCTCCACGACCACCTCGCCGTGCCATTACGATCGCTCTGAGATCCGGGCCCTTCCTCTAGCGCCAACTGTTGCTGGGGTTCAAACCGAGAACGATTGGCACAGCGGTGTGAACGGGGTTCCCTTGGAATTGCTTCGGTTGCGCTCCACCTTCCGCCGGAAAACCTGCAAGCAAGCCTCGCACCACCACCGGGGTAGTGGGGGCCCCTCCGACGATCAAGTTAGGGAAGATCGAAGGAGAAGGAGAGGTAGCAGGTAAGATGATACTCTGGAAAATCTTGCTTACCCTCCCCCTTCCCCCCAGCCGCATATATACCAGGCTGGGGGGTTCTTTTGGGGATTGGTCATCGTGTGGCGCGATGGGGTTGCCACTGACATGGCCGTTACAGGGCGTCGTGGGGCAGCGCTGGGTACGGCTATGGCAGGGCGTAGTGGAGTTCCGCTTTGTACGGCTGTTACAGGGGATCGTGAAACAGCGTCGGATACGGCCGTTGCAGGGAGTAGTGGAGCAGGGGGCCGCGGCGTGCCTCAGGGGAACAGTCTGTTTGTCAGAGATTGCCGACTCGGGGTCGGATTACTGGATCAAGGGGCAGCCGACTCGGGGTCGGGCTGCGGAGCCGAAGATATCCGACCCGAGGTCGGATTGCTGGATCAAGGGGCAGCCGACTCGGGGTCGGGCTGCGGAGCCGAAGATATCCGACCCGAGGTCGGATTGCTGGATCAAGGGGCAGCCGACTCGGGGTCGGGCTGCGGAGCCGAAGATATCCGACCCGAGGTCGGATTGCTGGATCAAGGGGTAGCCGTAGTCTTCCCGGGCGCGCGTGCCGGTCACGTGGGGCATGGTGGCTAAGTTCCCCCGTAACAGATAAAATTATAAAATAAATGCATAAATAAAAATATATATACGAATGAATGTATAAATAAATAAATAAAAAGAAAAATAATGAGTGAGTGGCAAATAATCTGATCCTTATGATATTGATAAGTATAGTGAATTTGTTGCCATTGCAAATAGTTAAATAAAGAGATAATCTATTAAACAGATAAATGGTTATTTATTGTTGTATTATACTATAAATATATTATATATTACATTATATCATAATACATTAATATGTAATGTTAAATAATTTAATATTATGTATATTATGAGAAATTAATTTATACTAATAATATATTATTTTATACCTTTATTATTGTATTATACTATAAATATAATATATATTACATTATATCACAATACATTAATATGTTATGTTAAATAATTTAATATTATGTTATATAATAGAAAATTAATTTACTCTAATAATTATATTACCATTATGCTATGCTATGCAATATCATATTACTATATTATAATAATAATATTTATATTACAGTAATATTATACTATATCATATATTATGTATTAATATATGTTATGTTTTATCATGCTCTATTGTATAATACTATGCAATGTCCTTTATGATAATTTTGTCATATAAAAGTACTTTCTCAGTTTGTTTACCAAACATATGTTAAAATGCCACAGCACTTTAAAAATATAGTTACCAAACAACAAACAGCTTTTTATAATAGCTCTACTTCAGACAGCTCTACTTCCAACAGCTCTACTGCCAACAGCTCCCCCAAACAGGGCCTAAGAATGGTTTCTTATGCAACCAATAATTCATTAAGATAGATCTAGTCAAATTTGCAGGTCAGGTATAAAACTGCTAGTTCTGACCATGCGTGGGTCTAATTGTTGATGGATCGTGTTACAAAACCATGTTGACTTACAGTAGAGCTAGAAATTTTCACCAACATATCGATTATGCCTGTTGGGGGAAAAACGGATTGCTCCAAAATGCGTGAACGCATCACCAGCACCGTGATTGAGGGCGTCCGACCCGGAGGCACCCGACCTGAAGGCGCACCCCCGAGACACCCGATCTCGACATCCCCGACTTCAAAACGTCAAGCCGACCTCAAATGGCCGACCTTGCCGTTCACACGCCGCGGCAACGCCCTGCGACAACCTCGCCGCACCATGCTCCACTCGCCAGCCATGCCACGACATATCAACCAGGGACCATGCCCTGAGTGACTGTCAGCAATTAATGCGCATGGCCTCCTCAAATCTCCGGCTTACTCAACAATTAATGCGCATGGCCTTTGCAGATCTTCGGTTTACTCAATAATTAATGTGCATGGCCTCCACGGATCTCCGGCCTACTCAAAATCTTAAGCCCTCCACGTCAGCCAGTTGACTCGCTCGACTATGCCCAGTCACCCACTGCAACTCATTGGCTCCAGTCTAGCCCTCCACGGTAGCGCATTAATTCACACGATCGTGCTCAATCATGACGGTAACTCATTTAATTCGCCCCGTCACGTCACAGATAACCCTGTACCCCCTATAAAAGGGAAACCTCTTCCTCTTAAAGAGGGACGAGGACTTTGAAAACTTTAGGAGATAATCTCTCTCCCTCTTCACAATAGCCCCCTCTGACTTAAGCATCGGAGGGCCGGCACCGGAAGCCCCGGCCACCGGCTTCTTGCAGGTCCCCTGGAGGACGCAGCCCGCCGGCATACCGCCACCCGCTACTCTTGCCGGAGCTCCTCCTTCTCAGCCAGTGGTCGCCCCCGGATCCAATTTCCAGCAACAGTTGGCGCTAGAGGAAGGGACTGAGTCGCGGCCATAAAGCTAAGGAGCAAAGGAGCTTCCAACGCCTCTCGGCGTCCTGCATTAAGTTCCGGACACTCGGTCCAGAATTCACCATCAAGACCTCTGATGGACCCAGTGCCCCAAGTCCAATCGGAGCAATTCAATGTTTCGGTACAGCAAGTTCAGGCTTTGGCCACAGTAGTCCAAGGCCTGTAGCGTATGGAGGCTCTCCCTATGCCGCCTCCATAGGTTCAGGCCCAGCCGGTTCTCCCTCCAGACGGATCAGCGGCCAACAATGGAGAACGGTGCTGCTATCAAGCTCAACCCGAGCGTCTCCCCAGAAGGAACCGCTAGGGAAGAGCCTAGACAAAAGACCGCAATCTTCGGAGGCGGAATCACCTCCAGGCGAACCAGCGCCGGAGCAGACCACCATGGCAGTTCCCCAGGGTGGGGAACTCGACAAGAAGGTCGAGAGGCTCAAGCGACAGATCGAGGCGCTCACAACCAGATGGCAAGGCGCGAGGGTGACTTCGAGTTTTCTCCCGCCAGATTGAGGAGGAACCGGTCCCACCACGGTTCAAAATGCCCCAAGTAGAGCCCTACAATGGGACTACCGACCCCCTCGACCACCTGGAGAGCTATCGGGCCCTCATGGCACTCCAAGGATCCTTAGAGGCCGTGCTCTGCAAGGCCTTTCCTGCGACACTCCGAGGAACGGCTCGGGTTTGGTTCTCCGGGCTGAAGCCGAGCACCGTGTCCTCCTTTGAATAGCTCGGCAGGCAGTTCGCCACCAACTTTGCTGCCGGCCGACATCAGCGGCGAACGTCAACTCCCTCCTTGATATCAAGCAAAAGGAGGGAGAGCCCCTCAAAGACTATCTCGACCGCTTCAACGCGCACCTAGGAGGAGGTCCGCGAGCTTGACCAGTCGATAGCCATGTCAGCGCTAAAGACTAGAGCTCGGTCCTACAGGTTCCTCTTCTCTATTGAGAAAAACTTCCCCGCCGACTTCACTGAGATGCTGGCCCGAGCTCGAAAGTATGCGAAGGCCGAGGAGGCCATCGCCTCCAAGCGGGTGCGGCCGAGCAGGCCCCGAAGAAGCAAACAAAGCGCCTCGAGGAACGTGGCTGTCCAAGAAGCCAGTCTCCCCGCCGAGACAAGAACTTCCCTCGGCTGAGGAGTCCGCCTCGACAGCGGCCGCAACCCCGGCCGAGGTCCCACCTCGGCCACGGGTGCCCTCGGGAAGTACGAGAATTACAGTCCCCTCAATACATTCCGGGCAAAGATCCTCATAGAGATAGAAAGACGAGACTACCTCCGATCTCCACCCCCGATGCGGGAGGCCGGTAGAAAATGCCGCATCACCCGAAAATCCAAATGATGACAGGCCCATTGCCGGCACCATCAACACCATTGTGAGAGGCCCGGCCGAAGGAAGCTCGGCTGAAGAGCCAACCGGGAGAGAAACCCCTCTGAAGCGCCCACATACTTCCGAACTATCTCGTTCTCGGACGAGGACTTAAAAGGGATTGAGACTCCCCATGATGATACTGTGGTCATCTCCATGATCATAAATAAATTTGATGTAAAGCATGTCTTGGTTGATAATGGAAGCTCGGCGAATGTTTTGTATTATGATGCCTTCCAAAAAATGGGGATGACAGAAAGCCAACTCCGGAGAATGAATGCTCCACTGGTTGTGTTGGGTTTTCCAGTGCCCTAGGCATAGCGGAAGATACGAGATTATAAATTTTTTCTTATAAAACTCATTATATGAAACCCTAATATGCCAAGATCACCTTAATAGTATAACCAAATAATGTAGAAAATATAATCTTGGTATAGAAGAATACCTGTCACGCTATATCCAATATGTCTGAAGATGTCCTAAGGTGCCCAAATGTTCATCCTCCAATGTTGATCCACACAGGAATGGGTTCAAGACTCTAGCTCCACTAAAACTTATTCTAGTTGTTCGATCCTTCCAAAGAATTTAATTGGCTGATTTTCCTTCACTTCCTTCTTCCTTTCTACCTCTAAAACATTTACTAGCCTTTTTGTCCTAAAGAAGACCCTCTTGTCTTGGGTTAGAACAAAAGAGAGAGGCTTGTAAGAAAGAAGGGATAAGGGAGAGAGAAGGAGAGGCTTTTTCTCGGATGACTTTTAGAACCTCGGGGCGCCTCCTTATTTATAAGAGATGGAGGGATGCATCACAAAGGGATGCATCCCATCCACACGCCTCATCATGATGAGGTGTGTGCCAAGAGGGGCATCCCATCATGATGGGGCACTAAGGAGAAGGGTGTATCAAGCTTTAGAAAAATCCGTATCTAATGATACGCTTCTTTCTCACGTCTCCCTCTTAAATCCTGATGATCGAAGGGCCTAAATGCAGGGAACCAAAGCCAATGGTCCAGATCTAGGCGCCATCTAATGGTCTAGATCAAGGCATCACCATCCAGGGTGCCATCCAATGGTCCAGAAGCAAGATGCCATCACCAATGGTCCAGATTCAGGCGCTGAGCAATGGTCCAGATCTTTCATCCAGAGAGCCATCCAGTGGTCCAGATTCAGGCGCTGACCAATGGTCCAGATCTTTCATCTAGAAAGCCATCCAGTGGTCCAAATTCAGGCGCTGACCAATGGTCCAGATTATTCATCCAGGGAGACATCCAATGGTCCAGAATAAGGCGCCAACTAGTGGACTAGATCCTTTATCCAGGAAACCATCCAATGGTCCAGATGAAGGCGCCAACCAGTGGACCAGATCCTTCATCCAGGAAGCCATCCAATGGTCCAGAAGTGAAGGCCCTATCAAACCCAATCCAATTGGGTTTAACCAATTTAAAAGAAATATTAAATCTAATCAAATCATGTCTAATTAAAAAATGGGTTCCAACTCTTGGTTAACCCATATTAGGTCATGATCTAATCATATTAGATCAACCTAATCTAAGAATCAGATTCGAATTTAATTTGAATCAGGAGCTAGGATTTGCAACACGTGCTAGCATGTTCATCTTGCAAACATGATCTAATCCAATTAGACCCTTGATCAATTTCTTTGTGTGTGACCCATTAGGTTCCTTATCTTAGCCAGCAGTAGGTGCAGGTGCAAGTTGACCTAACCTGATTAGAATACCTCTAATCCAATTTAGGTCCAATTTAGTACTAAAACCTGACTTAGCAATCAGAATCTTTCTAATGCTTTGATCTAATCAAACTCTTTGATCCGATCAACCCACAAGACAAGATTGACGTCTAGAAACGTATCATGTCTATCCGGAAGACGAGGAATGTATTGGACAAATCCAAACATACCCTTCAGTGGCAAGTTACCGTGCAATTCAATCCATCAATCATACTACATCCTGAATAAGTGCATGAGTATGGATCAATATCAAACTCAATCACTTATTCATGTCTCTCTCAATCTTTTATATGATAATTCAAACAATGAAACATTAGAAACAATTTTTTATTTTGCTTTGTTGCCCAGATAGACAACCCAAGAGGGGGGGGTGAATTGGGTTTTAAAATAATTTAGCTATTTAAAACGTTGTGGATGACTAATTAAAACTATTGCAAGTTGTTTAATTAATTGCTATGTGCTGTGAGTGATATGAGAGTAAGAGAAAGAGAGACAATCAATCACAAACACCTAGTTATAGTGGTTCGGAGCTAACCCTTGCTCCTACGCCACTCCCCAAGTCTCACTGGGAATTCACTATAACCCCTTGGATACAGCGGTTGTTTTCCAAGCTCACAACCAAACTTGTTGTTTACGAGCTCACAACGAACTCGGTCGGTTTTTCCTGGCTCACCGACTAGAACCGCCCCGATTATTTTCCCGGGATCACAATCGAACTTACACGTTGGTTTTACACCCTCTCACCAACCAACCTCAATACCCTTCGATTCAATCTCCATTGAACCAAGTAAAGACAAGGTAAAAATAAAAGGTACAAACAGAAAACACAGCTTCTCAAAAAGCCAGATAAATAACAATATAAACAGAAGAAAAGTTAGAAGCCCTCAAACGACGTTTGAGTTGGAGTTGAGTGGGCTCTCTCGAACTTCGGTCTCCTCTTGAATGTGTGTCGACTTGAATGCAGGAGGACGCTTGCTTAATTGCTGGGAAAGAAGTTGGATGGAGTTAATGCCGCTCTTCCCTCTTTCGTTGAAGAACAGGTTGCAGAGATTGAATGCTTGATTACTTTGAGTGGAATATTGTTCTTACTTTGCCACACACGTCTGCGCTATTTAAACCACCCACCCCACGGAAACTAGCCGTTAGAGACCTTTTCTGCCCGTTCTGCACACTCTGCACAGCCTGACAATAATGTCCGTTGGTATTGGAGTCGACTCGTGCGATGGAGTCGACTCGGCGTAGCGGAGTCGACTCAATGCTTTTCTGGAGTCGACTCGGCACTGTTTCGGATTTGAATTAAAGTAGCCTCTTCGACTGGGAATTGGACTCGTCTTGACCCCGAGTCGACTCGCCAACTCTGGAGCTGACTTGGCATTTCGGAGTCGCTCTCCATGAAGCCACGGAGCCAATTTTCAACTTGGCCAACTCGAGTCGACTCGACTGTCCTGGGAGTCGACTCGGCGCTCAGAGCCCGAACTCCCGATCTTCTGTCTTTTGGCTCGTCCAGTCTTGGAGTCGACTCGAACTTCCCCGGAGTCGACTCGGCTCCAGTTTCCGAAACTAAGTCTTCTGCCCTTTTGGTGTACCGCTGCCTTGGAGTCGACTCGAGCTTTCTAGGAGTCGATTCGGCTCTCAGACACAGCAGATTGGTCTTCTGTCTTCTTTGGGGTTGCGGTGTCTAGAGTCGACTCGCGTATTGCGGGAGTCGACTCGAATCTCAGAGTCCGAAAAACGTTCTCTGACTTTTTTCCTTGTGTTCCTCTGAGAGTCGACTCTCACTTTCTTTGGAGTCGACTTGCCAACCATCGGAGTCGACTCGCATTCCACTAGAGTCGACTCGAATCTCAGACCCCAAAAACTGCTCTCTGACTTTTCTGCCTGTGACTCCTAGGAGTCGACTCATACATCCTGGAGTCGACTCGGTGAACATCGGAGTCGACTCGCGCACTTCAGGTCGACTCGCTGACAGGTTTTGAGTTGATGCTTCTGTTCGTCTGTCTTTCTCAGTCCGGAGTCGACTCGTACTGATCCGGATCGACTCGAGCTCGTGCCAGTGAACTTGATACGCTTGGAGTCGACTCGTGATACTCTGGAGTCGACTCGAGTCTCAGACTTTGGTTCAAGCTGACTTCTTAACTTATCCAAAATATATGAACCAAGTCTAGAGACACTTAGACAAGATTTTCACTGAAACACTTAATTGAATTCATTAGTAAACAAGAGATATACTCAAATGCTTTGAGCTCATCAAAATCAAATAGGGTTTAATCAATCACTCCACAATCTCCCCCTTTTTGATGATGACAAAACATTGAGTATATGTAAAGTGAATTGCTCTATAAACAAGGAAGTAAATCCATAAATGAATTCAGATGTCTGGTATTTAATTTATCCAAGTTTGAAAGGTGTGAACAATAAATTCGGAGTTAAAGCTCCCCTTGTTGGCATCCCTCGCACGCCGCAGAAAATTCCAGAAAAATTCTGCGCGCAGCGGAAGACATGCCGAGATTCAGTTCATCGCATGAACTTATTTTAAATCATCGTTCGTAGATAGATTAGATTAAATACTTTTACATAATATTAGGAAGATCAGATCTTCACCTTGTGCGGGTAGATATTCACCGCAATCTGATGATCGTGGTATTTGTTGGAAGGTTCACTTCAAGCCGCAACACGCGTCCGGCCTCTACGGGTACCACACGAGCAGAGGACCAATCCAAACACCTGAATCTCCCCGGGGTGCTAGCTCCCTTGCAGAGATTTGTTTGATGGCTGATATCCTCTCTTGATCTATCAACTCTTTGATTGATCTTAAGAGGAAGAAGAAGGATGAATCAAAAGAAAAATAAAAAGCCCTTGCAGCCTTTTCTTTTTCTTTTCTTGGAACCAAAAAAAAAAGGATGAAAGAAGGATGCATGCCTCCCTAGTTTTTCCTTTTCTTTCACGGCTGAAACCAAGAGGAATAGGATGCTGTTCACGGGCTCCTTGGGAAGGGAAAAAATCACATTTCACGGCAGCCCCTTTATCCTCCTTCTTAAAGGCATATGGAGCTCCTACCTTTTAGGAGCTCCATCATTATCCTTTTGTTTTTTCTTGTGGCTGAAACCAAGAAGGGAGAAAGGAGTTTTTTGCTGCCGTATTCCCTTGTTGCTTGCGGCCCAAAAACCAAGGGAAGAGGTGGTTCTTCACGGCTGAAAAAGAGGAAGAGAAAAAAAAACTAGGGTGCTGCCCCCTTTCTCTCTCTTATATATGGCATGTGGAGCTCCTAAAATTTAGGAGCTCCCATCCTTATCTCTAAGAAAAGAGGAGGGACATACGCCCTCTTCTTTCTTCATGTATCAGCCAAAAGGAGGGCGTAGCCCCTCCCCTTCTCCCTATTTCACGCACGCCCGCTTAATCCAATTAAGTGGGGTGTGGGCCATGTACAAGGTGGGTCTAATCCTCTTCCAAAGAGGATTGAGTGCACCCATTTCCTTTCCCTTCAAATCCTAATCTAATTAGGATTCAATTGAACCATGACTCAATTGAACTCTTAAATCTTAATCCAATTAGGAGTATTTTAATTAATTAGATTAAAATTAATTAGGAATTAATAAATCCTAATCTAATTAGGACATATTAAATTTCAGTCCTAAGGCAATTAGGACTTTAGAAATCCTACTCCAAGTAGGACTTTAATTTAAGTCCAATTAATTAAATCCAATAATTAAATTAAATTGCAATCCGATTGCAATTATTGCTTCTTCAACTCACTAACTCTTAGCGGGTTAACCAATTATCAATTAAATTGATTATTTGTGATTCCCAATCACAATTCAACCATCGGATCGGTCAATACCTCTAATGTGTGTGACCCCATAGGTTCTATTCTGTCTGATAGTGAGATATATTGCGATCTCTATCACAATATCATTGAAAACTCCTTTCAATGGGTTGGAACAATTCCAACTCACTCACCAGGGACCATCGATCATCAAGATAGTCCCTGTGAGTCTCACCATCCACCAGTGACACCTAGCAGCATGTAATGGCAACCCAGCAGAATGGAATGATGAACCTCTAGGTGCAGTTATCATATGATACGGTCTTCTATCGTGGATCCCTACAGAACGGAGGTCATGGATAACTCGTCAAACCCCATCGTCTGTCATATGTCAAGATTTATTCGACTTAAGTTCGAGAATGGAAAACTCCTTTTCCACTGTACATACTACCCCGGCCGAGGATTTACGAACTCAGTCTCATAAATCACATAGGATCTCTCTTAACCTATCAAGATCGATAGATTCCATCTAGATGCACC
This sequence comes from Phoenix dactylifera, assembly GCF_009389715.1. Taxonomy (NCBI): domain Eukaryota; kingdom Viridiplantae; phylum Streptophyta; class Magnoliopsida; order Arecales; family Arecaceae; genus Phoenix; species Phoenix dactylifera. The sequence continues at coordinate 98,230 of NW_024068517.1, read as the reverse complement.
CCTACTCCTACAATGAACCTACTGCAGCCAATCTGCACCACAAGAACCCAATTGGCTAGGGCTCATGTTTATGTGCTCGTCAAACTACAGCAACCTCACTGGAATAGCCGAGGCATCGTAGGTCAAAGGACCAGTCATACAACTGCAGCATCAAGTAAGTCACTGACGAGTGGATAGACATCCAAGTGACTACTTGCTATGGTCACGCTCAGTACCCTTGTTCTCTAACAAGCACTTACACAATTGCTCCAGTGTCGCCACACTATGGACTCAAGACTCGTCCATCAAAGAAAGCGATCTGTGCACTAATCTCAGCGGATCGATCACCGTCCTCGTGATGATCCATCGATCAGGAGCAATTCAGAAATTAATCACCCAATGACACATGCCTCAAATTCTCAACTCTTGAGAATATGCGTCATCATCTTATTAATTTCTTGGACGATTCATGGACACATAAGAACATGAATGAAAAGAATGCCCATTCTAATAAATTCATTATTAGGTCAAGTACAAATTTATGTCCCAGAATAAAATAATGCGTCAGCCAAATTGGCTTCTAGGGCATACTTCAACACCCCTTTCATTTGGAATTATATAAGCCTTCATATCATGCAATCAATTGTTTGGCTTATATATTTTTAATGATTTAGCTTGCTTAAAATTCAGATTCTCCCCCTCAACATATGCAATCTACTTTGTTTTGATTCTAAGAATTTTTGACTTTTAAATTTTGGTTTTTAGAGGGAAAATCTGTCAATTTGTTCTTGAGTAGGATTCAGCTAATCTCCGAATATCCCTTGAATAGATTCTGGAGATTACTCCATTAGGAGCCCCAAAAGAGAGATAATGAGCCTCGAGGAACCAAATCCACTTAGAACAAATTGTTGTGTGTTTTAAAAGTTGTTCTTTTTGTTGATTTTCATTGATTCCTTTTACATATTTCATACATATTTCTCCCCCTTTTTGTCATCGTATCAAAAAGGAGGTAAGCACACACAATCAATCATAGATCAAATGGCACAGAATTGAAGAAGATATGGCTACTCATTGTATTGATTTGTATGTAAATACATTTGAGAATACAATAAGTAAAGCAAAAACAATACATGTCAAAACAAAACACAAAAAGCAGCTATGGTCTCCTCGAGGATGTAGCTCCTCCTCTCGAGGATGTATCTCCTCCTCTCGAGAATGTGGCTCCTCCTCTCGAGGATGTGGCTCCTCCTCTCAATCTGCTCTGCTCCATGAGGAGGGTGACTGCATCTGTAACATGCCCGAGCTGAGTGATAATGGACGAAATGGCTCTGCTATGTGTAGTGGAGAGCTCAGTCACCGACGTCTGAAGTGCGTCCAGCTTGTCGATGAGCACATTCGACAAGCGCTCGGCCCCCTCGGTAGTGGTGTGCATGTCACGTCCTATGTCATCCCGCATCTGTCGAGTGGTGCTCGTGACCTCACTCATGCTATGGAACTGGGCCTGGAGCAAAGTCCTCATGTTGTAGATCTCTTTCCGCACATGAGCCGTCATGTCAGTCCACGGCCGTCAGGGAAGGGACCAACGCTGAAGATGGAGTGGGAGAGGAGCAGGCACTGAACCTCGGAGCTCCCGAAGCAGATCATCCCGCAGATCTCGGACTATCTCCTGCCGCAGCTCCCGGAGCTGCTCAGGAGCGATGCGGACCTCCATGGGTGGTGGAGCCGAGGAGGAGGGTCCGGCGGAGGTGGTAGGAGCAGAAGTGGATGGAAAGTCCGGTAAGTCAGGATAGTCAGAATCTGGCTCAGACTAGGGGAGTGTCTGGTGGTCTGTGTGGTGATGGAGGACTTCCTAACCCATGTCCCCTCTATCTTCCGAAACCCCATCCTGTGTAGGGTCCCGGACGCATGCGATCAGTCCATCGCAATGCGCGAAAGGGTTCCCCCTCAGGAATAGGAATCTCGTACTCCCTAAACAACAAAGTGAAGATCATACCGTAGGGTAGGGTGAGCCTAGGTCTGTCTAGTGGCTCACACAGGTATCGATAAATGAGTTTGGGGAAGTTGATTGGGGTGTCCTGAAGCATGTAGAACATGAGAGCTAGGTCTCTCTCAGATACAAAATCAAATCTCCCGGTCTTAGGGAAGATGGACCTAGACAATATACTCAGGAGGATCCGCACCTCAATCGGAAGTAGCTAGCGGATACCTCGTCTAAGGGTGACTGGGGTGGATTCCCTAGAATGGCCGTAAGGGCCTCAACCCTGTCCTCGGGGTGTGTGGGAGCCACCCCTACTTGTGGAAGGTGGAGGATGTGGGCAATAAGATCCTCCGTAATGAACAGAGGGACACCGGCTACCGTGCCCTCGATACCCCCATCTCCCCGATGGACGGTACCGTAAAACTCTCTAACTAATCCAGGGTAAGTTGGAAGATCTAATGTGAGAAAATACTCTAAGCCCTGGACACGCAATCTCTCACCTATGGTGAAACCCTCCCGGGAGAGATAGTCGAAATCGACATATCTCCCGGTGGTGACGCCTTCCCGGCGCACGGCCTCGCGGGAACCGCCCTCGGCGGGGAACGAGCCGGAGGTTGTTGCCTCGCGGGATCGTGCCGAGCCTTGGAGCGCCTCTCGGGACCGGCCTCGGGTCGGGACCTCTTCCGGACTACGGTTTTACGCGGCATAATGACCTAGATTGGGAGGAAAACCCTAAGGGACGGTGAAAGGTTGACGGAAAAGGCTCGGGGACGACCTAGGAGTCGGCTCTAGGGCTTGTGAACAGTGGCGGCGGAGAATAGAAGTGTTTTCGAAACGACAAAGTTAGGGTTAAAAAGTCGGATCCCGACTGCGAGTCGACTCCACTGAGTCGCGAGTCGACTCGACCTCGAGTCGACTCCAGAATATGCGCGAGTCGACTCTCCTTATGCGCCAGTAGACCTCGAGTCGACTTCCGACTATATGCGAGTCGACTCCCCCTCTGCTGCCATCAATCTCGAGTCGACTCCCGCAAATGCGCGAGTCGACTCTCCCTCAGGAGCCGACTCTGAAACTTACTCGAGTCGTCTCTAACTTTGGCACGCACCTAAAAATCATGTTATGTTCGTGCCGAATGAGAGAAAATCACTAAATTATGATCTTATTTGATGATCATTGAAAATAAACTCTATTTTAACCACAATCTAATCATCAAAATCAACGAATCTAGTAGAAACTACCACTAGGATGGATCAATCACTCCTAATCCCCTCTGTGCCCAGTAGATACAACCCAAGAGGGGGGGTGAATTGGGTCTTTTAAACTTTTATGCTACTTCTAAAACTTTTGATTAACTATGCTAAGTTGTATAGATGCACAGTGAAAGTTAAACTTAGCAAGGGTATGATGTATAAACTTCGACTTGATTAAATATGCTTGCAACTAAAGGATGTGCAGATAAGAATTAAGCAAGCAATTTATCTAAGTAAGTAAGTGTGTTAGTTAGACTATAACAAGAGGCATTACAAACACAAAAGACATATAGTGGTTCGGTGCACCCCAGCACCTACATCCACTCCCCAAGACCTCTTGGGAATTTCACTATAATCCTACAGATTACAGCCGGTTGTTTTACAAGCTCACAACCCAACTTGTTTGTTTTACGAGATCACAACGAACTCGGTCGGGTTTCCCAGGCTCACCGACTAGAACCACTCCGATTGTTTTCCGGCGAATCACAATCAAATCCTTACACGTTGGTTTTACTCGGCTCACCAAACAAAACCTAACACAGTTGTTTTCCCTTTGGCTCACCACAAACCTTACACCGTTGGTTTTCCCTGTGGCTCACCAACAAACTAACACATTGGTTTCCTTTGGCTCACCAACAAACCTTAACCCCTTGATTCAATCCTTGATTGAATCAAGTTACAAGATATGAAAACAAAGTAGTATAAAGCAAAACAAAGCTTCTTAAGCAAGCAAATATAACAATATAAACAAATAGAGTAAAGAGAAGCCCTCAACGAGTTTTGAGATGGAGAGCTCGCTTCTCTTTACTTGACCCTCTTCTGATTTGGCACGAGGGGTAGAGGAGGTATTCATACTGACTGGCAGCACACGGATGGGAGAGGAAGCTTTGGGATCTTCTTGGATGCTCTTCTTCTCTCTATTTCGCTTTGGATGGCCCTTCTTGGCTATGTGGAGGATTTCCTTTGTAATCTCTTGAGATCTCTTTCCTAGATGATCTCTCCCACCTTCCATGAGTTCTCCCCTTGGGCTCTCCTCTTGTTTTTATAGCTTTAGATGGCGTGGAAACAAGAATCTAACCGTTAGAGACAAAAATAGAGGCCGTTGGACACAGTCTGCAACCCTCCTGACATATTACCGTGGGATCGGAGTCGGACTCGCTTGTGATCAGGAGTCGACTCGCCTGTTGCAGGAGTCGGCTCGTGCTTTACTGGAGACGACTCGGCCACTGTTCCAAATGTTGAATTAAAGTGCATCCCTTGACTGGGAGTCGACTCGGTCTTAACCTGGAGTCGACCGCCAACTTCTGGAGCTGAACTTGGCAATTTCGGAGTCGGCTCATCCACTGAGTCCTGGATCCAATTTGAATTGATTCCCACTCGAGTGCGACTCGACTGTCCTGGAGTCGACTCGAATCTCAGAGGGCCCGAACTCCCGATCCTCTGTCTTTTGCTCGTCCAGTTTGGAGTCGACTCGAACTTCCTCGGAGTCGACTCGCGCTCTCAGTTTTCCGAAACTTGGTCTTCTGCCTTTTGATGTGAAGCTATCTTGAGTCGACTCGAGCTGTCTGGGAGTCACTCGAACTCAGAGCAGTAACTTGGTCTTCTGTCTGTTGATGGTCGCGGGAGTCTCGGAGGTCGACTCGTGCAATGCGGGGAGTCGACTCGAATCTCAGAGTCCCAAAAAATGCTCCTCTGACTTTTTCTTTGTGTTCCGCTTAGAGTCGACTCATGCTTTCTTTGGAGTCGGACTTGCTCCAACCATTGAGTCGACTCGCGTGCCACGTGCAGTCGACTCGAATCTCAGACCCGAAAACTGCTCTCTGACTTTTCTGCCTGTGACTCCTAGGAGTCGACTCATACTTCTCCGGGAGTCGACTCATACTTCTCCGGGAGTCGACTCGAATTCCACTGGAGTCGACTCGGAAGACTGTTCCGTTTTGAATGGTTTCTTTTGATTTTACTCCGTCCAATGTGAATTCCTGCTTCGAACTTTAAAACTTGGGCCGAATAATTGTAGCTTTCTATCCAACTTGAGAGCTTTGCAGGCCCTTCTTGTTGTTCTCCAACTTGCTATGTTCCGGTTGCAAAATAAATATCGATTCTTTCTCCTCATGGCAACATAAACAGATTAGCTATCTATACTTCTAAGGTTTTGTGATCATCCAAAAATCAATCTACTGAATCAATCTTTGGGTTCATCACCCTCCTAAAGCACACCTAAACCTATTCTTCACTTATGGGTTTTGTAAAAAATGTGCTGCTAATTGGATACTCAGTACAAACAAAATTGTATGTTCACATCACCATTCAGACAGTGATTCTCTTATGAAGTGATGTCTTATCTCAATGTGTTATAGTTCTTGAATGCTGAATTGGAAATTTTTAGTTAGGATTAATGGCACTCGTATTATCCACACGTTAATAGGTAATGTTTATCTGGTTTAATGCCATAATCTTCTTAATTGTTGTTGATCACAAGATTTTGAGGCACAACAACTCCAGCTGCAACATATTCAGCTTCAGCAGTAGATATGCAAACCGAGTTTTGTTTCTTGCTAAACCATGAGATTAGGTTTCTCCTAGAAATTGACAAGACCCGCTGGTACTTTTTTTTATCAAGCTTACATCAGCGAAGTCTGAATCTGTGTATCCTATTAGGTTTAGGCTAGATTCTTTAGATACCATAACCCTATGTTCTTTGATCCTATTAGGTATTTAAAGATTCTCTTTACTGAATTAGATGTGATCCTTAGGATTAGCCTGATATCTAGCAACACATGCAAACACTGAACATAATATCAGGTCTACTTGCAGTAGATACATAAAGATCCTATCATACCTCTATACAGTTTCTGATCTACAGATTTACCTGACTTCATCTTGGTCTAATTTGCATGATGAGCTCAATGGGGGTGCTGATTGACTTGTTTCCCTCCAATATCAACTTCTTGAGCATTCTCCTTGATATATTTGGCTTGATTGATGAAGATGCTCCTTCAGACTGTTTGATTGAAGCCCGAGGAAGTAGTTCAGCTCTCCCATCATGTCATCTCAAATTCACTCTGCATCAAATCAGCAAATTCTTCACAGAGGCGATTGTTAGTAGCACCGAAAATGGATATCATCAACATAAATCTTACTAGTAGCATATCTTGGTTTTTCTTTTTCAGAAATTAGTGTTGTATCTACATTACCCCTAGAGAACTCATGTTCTAGTAGGAATTTGCTAGCCTCTCCATACCATGCTCTAGGTGCTTGTTCAAACCATAAAGTGCTTTGTTCAATTTATAAATATGATCTAGGGTATTGATGATTTTCAAAACCAGGGAGGTGTCTACATATACCTCCTCATTAAGATATACCCATTTAAAAATGCACTTTTTACATCCATTTGAAATAACTTTGAAGTCCTTAGAGCATGCAAATGCAATAATAATCTAATAGCCTCAAGTCTAGCTACGGGAGCAAAGGTTTCATCAAAATCTATACCTTCTTCTTGATTATAACCGCTTTGCTACTAGTCTAGCCTTATTCCTTATTACAATTCCATTTTCATCTAGTTTATTTTTATAAATCCATTTTGTACCTATAATTGGATATTCAGAAGGTCTCTCAACTAGATTCCATACTTTGTTTCTAGTAAATTGGTTTAATTCTTCTTGCATTGCATTTATCCAATTTACATCATTTTCGGCTTCTTCTATGTGTTTGGCTCAAAGTGTGAGACAAAAGCTAGATGGTTATTTAAATTTCTAATAGATGCTCTAGTCCTAACCGGTTGAGATGATCATTTAGAATTAGTTCCTTAGGATGCTCGTGAGCATACCTCCAAGCTTTAGTTAGCCCATGATCCACAATAGCCTCTTGGCTTGATGATGCATCTTCAATCAATTTTTGATTGTCATCTTGTAATGTCATCTCATTTATCTTTTCTTCAAGAATTTCAGCATCATCATCAAAATTACCTTTCTTACTAGAGGAAAAATCACTAGAATCATCAAACACAACATGTTGGATTCTTCTATAACTAGGGTTCTTTTATTAAAGACTCTATAGGCTTTACTAGTTGTGGAGTAACCTAAGAATATGTCCTCATCAGATTTAGAGTCAAATTTACCTAGATTATCTTTCCCATATTATGAACAAAACACCTACATCCAAAAACATGAAAGTAATTAACTTTTGATTTTCTATTTTTCCAAAGTTCATAAGGTGTTTTCTTTATAATGGGTCTTAATAAAACTCTATTTAATATATAACAAGAAGTATTAATGGCTTCTCCCCAAAAGTACTTAGGGAGGTTACTTTCACATAACATAGTTCTAGCCATTTCCTCTAGAGTTCTATTTTTCCTTTCCACAACTCCATTTTGTTGTGGTGTCCTAGGTGCAGAAAATTATGGGTTATCCCCTTTTTACTACAAAACTCATCAAATGACTGATTTTCGAATTCGGGTACCATGGTCACTTCTAATAGCTATTACTGAGTATCTCTAGCATTGGTTACTTCTTTATGGAATTTCTTAAAAAACAGAAAATGCTTGATCCTTATGTGCTAGGAACATGACCCATATGTACCTAGAATAAATCATCTACAATAACTAGACCATATTTATTTCCACCTAGGCTTGTTGTTCTAGTTGGTCCGAATAGGTCCATGTGTAATAATTCTAGAGGTCTAGAGGTAGAGACACATTTTATGGATTTAAATGAGTTTCTAGATTGTTTGCCAAATTGACATGCTTCACATATTTTATTCTTTTCAAATTTTAATTTTGGCAAACCTATCACGGAATCTCTTTTAACTAGTTTAGTTATTGTGTCCATGCTTGCATGACCTAACTTACGGTGCCATAACCAACTAGCATCATTATCCTTAGTTTCATTAACAACTAAACAATGGTTATGTTTGGCAAGATCTTCAAGGTCTACAACATACACATTCCCACGGTCTAATTCCTTTAAAAACTAAACTATTGTCATTTGGGTTTGTTATAATGCATAGTGATGGTTTAAACATAACATTCATACCCTTTATCACATAATTGACTAATGCTTAATAGGTTATGCTTAAGACCATCAACATATCTAACATTATCAATAAAAGTAGAAGGGGTAATTTGAACTTTACCAATACCAATGATTGACCTTGGTTGTTGTCTCCAAAAGTCACAGCACCTCCCTTCTTAGCTTCAAGGGTGGAAAAATTGATCCTTGTCACCCGTCATGTGTATTGAGCAGCCACTATCCAAGTACCAGCAATTTTTGTTGACCTTGGCGTGCAAGACACTCCTACACAAGCAGATCATATAATCTTAGGGTACCCAAGTTTTCTTGGGTCCTTCATGGTTAGTCATATTGGTTCCTTTTGGAACCCATACCCTTTTAATTTTTCTTTTAGTTTTCCCTTTCCTATAGTCACATACATTTGCCTTATGTCCTACAGTTCCACAACAAAAGCAGATTACTTTCTTAGTTTTGCTTTCTCCAGCTTTAACAAAGAGTTACTAAGAAGTTTTTGTTTATTTTTTGGTTTATACCCTAAACCCGCTCTATTAAATACTGCTCGTTGACTATTTAGTATCATGTTCAATTTTTCAGAACTATATGTAAACTTTTCTACCAAAGGTTTGTACTTTTCAAGTTCTTTAGTTAGAGTTTGTTTTTCGGTTTTTAGAATGTTTAAATCTTTTATGAGATTCTCGTTTAAGTTTTGTTTATTGTTTTTAAGTTCTGAAATTTCCTTAGTTAATTTTTCATTATCTTTACTCAAGGTATTAGTCTTTTGAGTTAAGAGTTGATTGCTTGTCTTAAGTTCTAAATTTTCTTTGATAAGAACATCTTTATCCTTAACTAATGAATCATACTTACGGATATAAGTTTGGTTAGTTACTTTTAGTTCTTTGTTTTAGCATTTATAGCCTTATATTCAATCATTAGTTCATTAAAAGCATCATAAAGCTCATCAAAAGTAAAATCTAAAGGCGATTCGGACGTTACCTCATTTTCATTGGCCATGAAGCAGAAATTGGCCTTTTCCTCTTGTTCCTCATCCGATGAAGAGGATGATGAGTCGGAGTCGGATAGTGTTGTGACAAGAGCCTTCTTCTTCTTGTACTTGCTCTCCTTCTTCAGTAAAGGGCACTCAGCTCTTATGTGATCCGGCTTCTTGCACTCGTAACACCCAATCCCCTCATTTTTCCTTTCCTTACCTTTGTCCTTGCGGTAGGAATTTGAGGGGCCTCTCCTTTGATGATAGGACTTCTTGTGGTTGATGAATTTTCTGAATTTGCGCACAAGAAGAGCCTCACCATCATCTCCCTCAAGCTCTTCTTCTTCACTACTGCTGCTGCAAGACAAGTCTTTATTAGATGATGTAGATTTAAGAGCTATTACCTTTTTCTTATGGGAGGACTCTTCTTCGCTGTGCTGCTTCATTGTGAGCTCGTGAGTCATTAGGGATCCAAGGAGCTCTTCAAGTGGAAGGCTTGTTCAAGTCTTTAGCTTCTTGGATTGCCGTCACCTTGGCTTCCCATGACCTTGGTAGACAGCGAAGAATTTTCCTGACAAGCTCACTGTTAGTATAGTTCTTGCCAAGGCTTTTTAGGCCATTGACAATGTCAGTAAACCTAGTGAACATGCATGTGATTGTTTCATTAGAATCCATTTTAAATAATTCATACTTATGAACCAATATATTTATTTTGGATTCTTTGACTTGATTCGTGCCCTCATGGGTCACTTCAAGTCTGTCCCAAATCTCTTTTGCAGAATTGCAAGTAGAGACCCTATTGAATTCATTTCTATCTAAGGGCACAATAAAGCACATTCATAGCTTAGAATTTAGTTGTGCCTTTCTCATGTCATGTTTATCCCAATCCTTTTCTAGTTTGGGTACCGTGACACCCTCTACATATATGGATGGGATATATGGCCCATTTACTACAATGGTCCACATCTCATAGTCTTGGGCTTGGATGAATATTCTCATCCTAGCCTTCCAATATGAGTAGTCGGATCCATTAAAGAATGGGGGTCTTTGGGTGGACTGACCCTCAATGTGGGAAGATCCAAATGGGTTGTCATTTCGATCTTTTACTCTTGGGTGGAAGAGTTTAGGCTCTGATACCACTTGTTGCCCAGATAGACAACCCAAGAGGGGGGGGGGTGAATTGGGTTTTAAAATAATTTAGCTATTTAAAACGTTGTGGATGACTAATTAAAACTATTCCAAGTTGTTTAATTAATTGCTATGTGCTGTGAGTGATTATGAGAGTAAGAGAAAGAGAGACAATCAATCACAAACACCTAGTTTTATAGTGGTTCGGAGCTAACCCTTGCTCCTACGTCCACTTCCCAAGTCTCACTTGGGAATTCACTATAACTCCTTGGATTACAGCCGGTTGTTTTCCAAGCTCACAACCAAACTTGTTGTTTTACGAGCTCACAACGAACTCGGTCGGTTTTTCCTGGCTCACCGACTAGAACCGCCCTGATTGTTTTCCCGGGATCACAATCGAACCCTTACACACGTTGGTTTTACACTCGGCTCACCAACCAACCTCAATACCCTTGATTCAATCCCCCGATTGAACCAGCTTCTCAAAAAGGCAGATAAATAACAATATAAACCACTGGCTCACTCGGAGTCGGGCTCATCCCATGAAGTCCACGGAGCCAATTTTCAACTTGGCCAACTCGAGTCGACTCGACTGTCCTGGGAGTCGACTCGGCGCTCAGAGCCCGAACTTCCGATCTTCTGTCTTTTGGCTCGTTCAGTCTTGGAGTCGACTCGAACTTCCCCGGAGTCGACTCGGCTCTCAGTTTCCGAAACTAAGTCTTCTGCCCTTTTGGTGTACCGCTGCCTTGGAGTCGACTCGAGCTTTCTAGGAGTCGACTCGGCTCTCAGACACAGCAGATTGGTCTTCTGTCTTCTTTGGGGTTGCGGTGTCTAGGAGTCGACTCGCGTATTGCGGGAGTCGACTCGAATCTCAGAGTCCGAAAAAACGTTCTCTGACTTTTTCCTTGTGTTCCTCTGAGAGTCGACTCTCACTTTCTTTGGAGGTCAACTTGCCAACCATCGGAGTCGACTCGCGTTCCACTGGAGTCGACTCGAATCTCAGACCCGAAAACTGCTCTCTGACTTTTCTGCCTGTGACTCCTAGGAGTCGACTCATACTACCCTGGAGTCGACTCGGTGAACATCGGAGTCGACTCGCGCACTTCAGGAGTCGACTCGCTGACAGGTTTTGAGTTGATGCTTTCTGTTCGTCTGTCTGTTCTCAGTCGGAGTCGACTCGTACTGATCCGGAGTCGACTCGAGCTCGTGCCAGTGAACTTGATACGCTTGGAGTCGACTCGTGATACTCTGGAGTCGACTCGAGTCTCAGACTTTGGTTCAAGCTGACTTCTTAACTTATCCAAAATATTATGAACCAAGTCTAGAGACACTTAGACAAGATTTTCACTGAAACACTTAATTGGAATTCATTAGTAAACAAGAGATATACTCAAATGCTTTGAGCTCATCAAAATCAAATAGGGTTTTAATCAATCACTCCACATGCTTGATCAAAGGTTTATTGAATCATCATAAAGATTAGAGTAAGTAGGATGTTACCTTCTCTTACTAGAAGTGACTGATTCCTTGTTGATCTACTCACAACCTTCATACAAAATCCACTATATCCAGAATACCCCATACACAACGCAATGTCGTGAATGAGGGTAAACCAAAACATAGGTTCAAGTGCACAAGGTACCATAGTGATCTCAGGTCTAAAGATCACTTGCACAACTTCCATTATGAGAACCATTTTTTGACAATTAAGTAAGAATCCATATGATGTTCTCATGGCTGGTCATTTCAGTGAACTCATTCCTCTAATGAGCACCCACATCTTTGTATTAGTGTCTCACACAAGTGATTGTGAGATCAATCACCCTTACATCGAGCATACATAAGATGTGCTAGTCTTTCCGGTAATATTGATCCCCGACTCAATATACCAATTTGACTGGAAATATTCTCAATTAGGATTTATGATTTTAGGTCTCACTGGTATGATCTCATCATAACCCTAAAACCAATGTCCTAATTTATGGGTTCATCATCCAACAATAAAATAGATAAGCAGCAAATGATAAAACACAATGCCTTTATTGATATATATCAAGTATCAAAGTACATGATTTGGAGGATTACAAAGAGAAACCCATCAAATGATTGGCTCATAGGGCATCTACTCTTTCAGGTTGGATTCACTGGAGATTCGATCCCGGTTGAGGGTGAGATCAGCCTTCTTGTCACAGTCGGGCTCGCCCCTTGAGAAAGCACCGTGAGGACGGATTTTCTTGTGGTCTGCCTGCCCTCGACCTACAACGCCATTCTTGGACGGACTAGGGCTTAACGCCCTCCGAGCTGTGGTCTCGACCTACCACCTGCTCGTGCGGTTTCCCACCGACCAAGGAGTAGCAAGGTTCGTGGGGGACCAATTGTTAGATGTATGCCCTAGAAGCCAATCTAGCTGACACATTATTTATTCTAGGACATAAATTATACTTGACTTTATTATTATTGAATAATAAATGGGTATGCTTTTTCATTCATATTGTTTATGTGTCTATGAAATCGTCCAAAAATTAATAAGATGATGATACATATTCTCAAGAGTTGAGAATTTGAGCCAGTATCATTGGTGATTAATTTTCTAAATGCTCATGATCAATGAATCATCACGAGGACGGTGATTCAATCCGGATAAGATCAGTGCACAGATCGCTTTCTTATGGATGGACGAGACTCGAGTTCACAGTGTAGAGACACTGAAGTGATAGTGTAGGTGCTTGTTAGAGAACAAGGGTTACTGAGCGTGACCAAGACAAGAAGTCACTTGGATGTCTATCCACTTCATTAGTGACTTGCTTGATGTTGCAGTAGTGTGATTGGTCCTTTGACCTGCGGTGATTCGGCTACTCACAGTGAGGTTATTGTAGTTTGACTACACATATACATGGTCTCTAGTCATATGGGTCCTTGTAGTGTAAATTGGCTGCCAGTAGGTTCACTGTAGAAGTAGGGTATGCACCTACATGGAATCTATCGATCTTGATAGATGAGGAGTGATCCTATGTGATTTATAAGACTGAATTCTAAGACCTTGGCCAGGGCAGTATATACAATGGAGAAAGAGTTTTCCACTCTCGAACTCAAGTCGAATAAATCTAGACATATGACAGGACAACAGGGTTTGACGAGTTATCCATGACCTCCGTTCTGTAGGGATCTACAATAGAAGGACTGTATCATACGATAACTGCATCTTGAGGTTCATCATTCCATTCTACTGGGTTGCCACTACATGCTGCTAGGTGTCACTGGTGGATGGTGAGACTCATAGGACCATCTTGATGGTTGATGATCTCTGGTGAGTTGAGTTGGAATTGTTTCAAACCCATTGAAAGAAGTTTTCAATGATATTGTGATAGAGATCTTAATATATCTCACTACCAGTCAGAATAGAACCTATGGGGTCACACACATTAGAGGTATTGACCGATCCGATAGTTGAATTGTGATTAGAAATCATAAATAATCAATTTGATTGATAATTGGTTAACCCACTAAGAGTTAGTGAGTTGAAAAAGTAATAATTGCAATCAGATTGCAATTTAATTTAATTAATTGGATTTAATTAATTGGACTTGATCGCGAGTCCTACTTGGAGTAGGATCCTTGGAGTCCTAATTGGGATTAGGATTTCAAATTAAATTAGAGTCCTATTTGGAGTAGGATTTCTAAAGTCCTAATTGTCTTAGGGCTGAAATTTAATAAGTCTTAATTAGATTAGAATTTTCTTAAGTCCTAATTAATTTTAATTTTAATTTAATTAATTAAAAGACTCCTAATTGGATTAGGATTGAAGAGTTCAATTGAGTCATGGTTCAATTAAATCCTAATTAGATTAGGGATTTGGAGGAAATTGAAATGGGTGCAAATCCTATTTTGAATAGGATTGAATCCTAGCACTTGGACCCAAGCCTCCCCACTTAATTAGATTAAGTGGGGGCTAATCAAATGGGAGAAGAGGGAGGGGCATACCCTTGGCTGGTGGCGTGAAGGAAAAAGGAGGGGCCATGCCCCTCCTATTTTGAATTCACAAAGGGATAAGAGATGAGCTATCTCTATCCACACACCATAAAAGGAGGGGTTCAAAGGGGCTCCGAATTTTTCATGGTTTTTCTTGGGGATTTTTGGCAGCAAGGACCTCCTTCCATTCCTCCTTTCAGCCACAAGGAAGCAAGGAAAAGAAGCTCTTGTGTGGTCTACTTCATCCCCTTCCTTAGTTCCAACGCGAAGGAAAAAGAAAAGGCTGCAGCGTTTTTGTTCTCCTTCCTTTGAACCATCTTTCTTCTTCTTCCTCCCTTAGGGCATTCAAGAGTTGATTGATAGGGAGGATATCAGCCATCAATAGCCATCTTGCAAGGGAGCTAGCACCTCGGGAGATCTAAAAAGCTGTCGATCGGTGCTTTGCCTCGTGTGGATACCCGTAGAGGCCGGACGCGTGTGCGGCTTCCACTGAACCTTCATCAAATACTACGTAAATCAGATTTGCGGAGACCATCTACCCGCACAAGGTGAAGATCTGATCTTCTCAATGATTTTAAAATGGTTTATGAGAATTTAATCCTAATCTATCTACAAATGACGGTTTTAAAATATGTTCATGCGATGAACGGGATCTTGCATGCCTTCCGCTGCAGATCTAAAAATTTTTGAAATTTTTCTGCGAGAATGCATTAGATCCTAACAGTGGTATCAGAGCCATGGTTATGTAGATTAAGATTAGGATTAAATATTTAATGATATTTTAGATCTGAAATTTAAAGGATTATACTTGCTGAAATTTTTCTGCATGCAGAATTTTCAGCTTGCTGATTTTTCTGCATGCTGATTTTAGATGCTTAGATTAATGATTCTAATGCTTTGATAATGTGATTACAAATATTTAGAATCGTATCTTGCATAATCAAATAAGTTATGAGATGAAATAATCAGTTAAATTACAGATCTGAAAATAATATTTATGCATGAGATGCATATGGTGATGATCATGGATGGATCCTTTACATGTGCTGAAATGTTCTGCAATGTTCTGTGATGCTATGTAATTTTTAATTTTTCAGATATCTGCATGCATCTTAAATTCATGTATTAGACCCCGAGGTCAGGGTTCACCGACTTCCGGTGAAACCGATCTACAAATTTGTTGCCCAAGGTGAGCAAGCCAAGAGGGGGGGGGGGGGTGAATTGGTTTTTGTTAATTTTCGATTCCTTAATTATGTTAATTGGATGAGTAAGTGATTTAGAATTAATACACAATACAAACAACAAGAAGCTATAGTGGTTCGGTGCTCTCCTATGCACCTACGTCCACTTCCCAAGCGACCCCTTGGGAATTCACTATAATCTCGTGGATTACAAGTTGGATTGGTTTGCCGGGCTCACAATCCAAAAATCTTTACACTTGGTTTGTCCGGGATCACCAAAGAATCTATGTTGGTTTTTGCCGGGCTCACCAACAAACCTTCACCTTTGGGTTTTACGGGTTCACCAACAAACCTACACCGTTGGTTTTACGGGCCTCACCAACAAACCTTACAAGATTTTAAGAAAGAAGAAGAAGAAGGTTGAAATCCTAAATGAGAGATATAACAAATGTAAGCTACAAAGAAGAGTTAGAATATAGTTATCGCTTTGATATGGTTCTTCTCTTCTTTGTTAAGGAATGCTTTCACTCTTCAAGGGTTGGTGGAACTCTTAATGCCTCTTTTTGATCTGCTCAACCACTTCCTTTTGACTCTTGAATGAAGCACCTCGATGAAGAAAATTAGGGCTTTGTCTTTCTTGGGAAGCTTTGATATTTTGCAAAAGGATGATTTGCTCTGATGAATAGTGTCATTATAAATACTTTCCCACATGTTTAGGTTACTCCCCATTGGTTAGATTTGAAAACTATCCGTACTAAGCCGTTGGGAGGTCAAAAGATTACTTCTGCAGAACTAGCCATTATGCTTCTGCCCGTGCTGGGGTCGACCAAATTTCATGGGGTCGACTCAAACCACTGTTTATCAGACTTGGGGTCGACCCAACTTTCACTGGGGTTGACTCCTGCTACAGTGGGTCGACCCTCTCAGGAATCACAGAACCTTGTATTTCACTGTTTTTCACTAGGGTCGACTCAACTCTTTTTGGGGTCGGCTTCAAGCTACAGTGGGGTCGTACTCAAGTTCCATTGGGTCGACCCTCTCAGGATTCTAGAGACACAGTTTTGAACGACATAGCCTCGGGGTTGACTCATGTTCAGTTGGGTCGACTCCATTGGGGTCGACTCAAGCATTCTGGGATCGGCTCCATCTGGGGTCGGCTCAAGGAAATTGGGGTCGGCCCTCTCAGTAAATTCCAGAGTCTTGTTTTTTTTGAGGCTTGAAGCTGGGGTTGACTCAAGCATACTTGGGGTCGACTCCACTACTGTTCATCCGTGCCATTTTCACAGAGGTGTGCCTGATGGTTCCATGATGTGCCAGGGTCGACTCCATCTTTGTTGGGGTCGACTCATTCCACACTTTGCTGCATCTTAAGGTTAGACTCATCCATATAATCAATGAAATATACTTCAAGCAATTTTGAATGTATGCCATGGTAGTGCTACATACTCTTAATAATGAAAATTACTATTTTGCCCTTAAGAGTACGTTTCACTTGAAACTTTGCTGAATTAGAATTTAGAATTCACTATCCCTTTTCTATCACAAATTTTATCTCATTATTAATCATTGAAAGACATCTTGATCTCATTCTTCTAATGTATCGAGAGTGTCGAACTCAGTAATGATGTATCATGTTAACTTGTAGTATTTAATTAGATATTTCCTCAATGGTTGTGTTAATCATCAAAATAACACTATCATTCTCAATCTCCCCCTTTTTGATGATTACAAAATATTGAGTATGAGCAGATTGATACTTATCTTAAAATTAGAAAATTTGTTTTAAAAGAGCTCAAGTTGCTGAATTTCAGTTTTTCAAATTTGAAAGTGAAGTCTCCCCCTTTTTCATCCAAATATTACCAATTTGAACTTTTGATTTTCTCCCCCTTTCTTTTATATTTGGTTAAGGATGAAACTTCAAAAATTTGAGATAAAGTAAGAGTTTCAGGTTATGTATCGAGGCATGAGAGGTATGTGCAAAATTCTGAAATTTTGATTAAAACTTTAGACTTTAAAATTTTCATTGTTACATATTGCTCCCCCTTAAGTGAATATTATCTCCTACTATAATTTTCAAACTTATTTGTCAACTTATTGCAACTTCTTTCTTTCCTTACTTCTCCCCCTTTTTGTTATCATCAAAACAAGTGTATGACAATAGATAAGTAGAGGCAGTAAATAATAAACATTCAAGTTTCATTAATCAAAATGGAACATTGTAGTACATTAATGCCAAAAATACAATGTTCTTCAATCAAAGTGCAAAGTACATCAACAAGGCAAAATACATATGAGAGCTAGATAAATCCTAGGCACTAATCATAATGCTAACATCAGCCTAGGGGGTATCTAAGGGCTGTGATCTAGTCCTCATCCTCCTAGTATAAGTGGCGAGGGAGGTCGAGCCTGATAGACTGAGTCTGGCATGGACCTCGCTGAGTTGGATGACTCTGTGCCAAAACTTCCGATCAGCTGCTCGGGCATAGATGGACCATGAGCCTCTCTCTCTCTCTGTAATGCTCCCACCTGCTCTCTGAGGTCTCTAATCTCAGCAGTCATAATGTCCATCCTGCTCGTCAATCCGTCAGAGAGAGTCCTCATCTGAGCTGACACAAGCTCAGTCATCCTACTCCCAAAACTCCTCTGTGCAACCCCGTGGGTACGGATGACGACGGACCAGCCTCTGAAGGTGCCGTAGGATGATCCTCAGGTACCTCAGCCTCAGGGATGGGGTCTCCAACCTCTGGTGCATCACCCTCCTGTGCATGTATCCCTGCTCCTGCACGCACCTATTGCCCGTTCACCTTCTCATAACCCATGCGAACTAGGGATCGTGCAGTGTAAGTGTCAGTGAATAATAGATGCTTGGAGATTTCTCCCTCCACAGATATGTCATGCTGTCGGAAGACCAGGATGAGTATCATACCATAGGGCAGAGAAACTCTCGATTTGCATATTGCCTCTGTCATATGCCTGATCATCATAGTTGGGAGGTTCAGGGGAATGCCCTGAATAACGTGCTCCATAATGACCAAATCTCGCTCAGATATGTGATCAAATCTCCCACTCTTCGAAAACAAAATCCGACCTATGAAATTGTGCAACAATCTCATCTCAGCTGATAGAGAGCTAGCTATCACAGTTTCAGAGTAATCAAAATCATCTCTCTCAAAGATCAACTGTAGAGCTCTTAACTTGCTTTCCGGTCTTTCTGGAGTTGCAGCTTCGCAGGGGAGATGAAGCAACTCACTCAAACTTTCTTCCGAGATCCTAACCCTTACTCCTCGGACTTCAGACACAAGCCCTCCCGGTTCGACTTTTAGGAAGGCGTAGAACTCACGAACCAAGCCTGGGTAGGTCACCAAATCTAGGGAGCAAAGATACTTCCATCCTTGCCTTGGGATTCAATCCCCCAAACGGAACCCTTTTGTGAATATGTCAGCTAATTGTTTCTCAGTACATACATGCTCAATACATATGTTCCCATTTTGCACATGATCTCTAATGAAATGATACCTTATTTCAATGTGCTTGGCTTTAGAGTGCTGAACCGGATTTTTGGTAAGGTTAATGGCACTAGTGTTATCACACTTTATAGGAATGTTGTCTAATTTAATTCCATAGTCCTCTAGTTGTTGCTTGAGCCATAGTACTTGAGCACAGCAACTCCGGCAGCTATATACTTGCCTCAGCCGTTGATAATGCTACTGAATTCTGCTTTTTGCTAAACCATGATACTAAGTTATTTCTAAGAATTGACATGTTCCACTGGTGCTTTTCCTATCTAATTTGCATCCAGCAAAATCAGCATCAGAATATGCAAGCAAATCAGTACAGGAGTCTCTAGAGTACCATAATCCTATGTTTGTGGTTCCTCTCAAATATCTAAGGATTTTTTGACAGCACTTAGATGTGATTCCTTAGGATTTGATTGGTATCTAGCACATATTCCTACACTAAATACTATGTCTGGCCTACTGGCAGTTAGGTAAAGCAAAGATCCAATTAATCCTCTATAGAGCTTCATATCTATACTTTTCTTTTTCATCTTTGTCTAGTTTACTAGTGGGGTTCATAGGAGTGCCTATCCCCTTG
The DNA here is from genome assembly GCF_009389715.1 of Phoenix dactylifera. Lineage (NCBI taxonomy): Eukaryota > Viridiplantae > Streptophyta > Magnoliopsida > Arecales > Arecaceae > Phoenix > Phoenix dactylifera. Next base: position 78,659 of record NW_024068517.1, on the reverse strand, counting down.
TGATTTTCATTCCCAAACTTCTTTAGTATTTTCTTTGTGTACTTAGTTTGATGAATAAAGATGCCTTCCTTAGTTTGCTTGATTTGTAATCCAAAAAGAAATTTAGTTCTCCCATCATACTCATCTCGAATTCTCCTTGCATTAATTTAGCAAACTCTTTGCAAAGATTATCATTAGTGGCACCAAAGATTATGTCATCTACATATATTTGTACTACTAGCAAATTTTTTCTTTTCTTTTGAGAAAGAATGTTTTATCTACATTTCTCTACTGAAATCATTATTTAGCAGAAATTTGCTTAATCGATCATACCAAGCCCTAGGTGCTTGTTTCAATCCATATAATGCCTTATGTAATCTAAACACATGATTTGGCAATTCATGATTCTCAAAACCAGGAGGTTGCTCTACATATACTTCTTCCTCTATATAACCATTTAAGAAGGCACTTTTTACATCCATTTGATACAATTTGAAATCCATGAAGCATGCAAAAGCTAGAAGTAATCTAATAGCTTCTAATCTGGCTACGGAGCAAATGTTTCCTCAAAATCTATCCTTCTTCTTGATTGTATCCTTAGCTACAAGTCTAGCTTTATTTCTTATAACTACCCCATTTTCATCTAATTTATTTCTAAAGACCCATTTTGTTCCAATATAGAATTATGCTTTGGTCTCTCAGTTAATGTCCATACATTGCTTCTTTTGAATTGATTTAATTCTTCTTGCATAGCATTTATCCAATTTACGTCTTTTTCAGCTTTTCATAATTCTTAGGTTCTATTTGTGAAACAAAAGCAAGATAGTCATTTATATTTCTAAGAGAGGATCGAGTTCTTACCCCTTGAGATGGATCACCAATGATTAAGTCTTTAGGATGCCCATGTGCGTACCTCCATCCCTTTTGCAAGTCTTGAGAGTGTGGTGGTACATGATCATCTTCTTTATCTTGATTTGGTACGTCATTAAGATTCAATTTTTCGAACTCAAGAATTCCTGCATCATCATCAGAAGTATTTTCTCTCCTAAGAGACTCGCTATCAGACTCATCAAAAATGATATGAATTGACTCTTCAACTACAAGTGTTCTTTTGTTGAATACTCTGTATGCCCTGCTAGATGTAGAGTATCCTAAAAAGATACCTTCATCTGACTTGGCATCAAATTTACTTAGATCCTCCTTGCCATTGTTTAAAATGAAACATCTACATCCAAATACTCTAAGATATTTAGCAGTTGGCTTCCTATTCTTCCAAAGTTCATAAGGAGTTTTCTTGGTTATAGGTCTTATTAAAACACGATTTAAAATATGGCAAGCAGTACTTACAGCTTCAGCCCAAAAGTACTTTGGAAGATTTGACTCACACAACATCGTGCGTGCCATCTCTGCCAAGGTCCTTTTTTTTTTCAACAACCCCATTTTGTTGAGGCGTTCTAGGTGCTGAAAATTGATGGGAGATACCATTTTCATTACAAAATTCTTCAAAGTGTTGATTTTCAAATTCAGTTCCATGATCACTTCGAATTGCAATTAAGGTGAGCTTCTTTTCAGTTATGATATTTTTATAATATTTCAAGAATGCTGAAAATGCTTCACTCTTACAAAAATGAAATCCATGTGTATCTTGAGAAATCATCTACTATGACTAGTCCATACTTTTTCCTCCTAGACTTGCAGTTCTAGTAGGCCCAAATAGATCCATGTGTATGAGTTCAAAGGGCCTAGTGGTTGATACTATATTTTTGATTTGAAAGATGATTTTGTTTGCTTTCCCAATGAGCATGGTCCACAGATTTTGTCTTTTTCAAAAATTAATTTCGGCACATCTTTTATCAGATCCTTCTTGACTAGTTTTGATATTAAGTCCATACTAGCATGTCCTAGTCTACGGTGCCAAAGCCAACTTGTTTCACTTTTCTTTCTTCATTAGTAATTAAGCATAATCCATTTTTCTTGCCTAAATCATGAAGATCTACCATATAAATATTTCCATGCCTATGTCCCATAAGTACAATGCTATTATCTTTTGGATTTGTATAATGCATACTGAAGCTTCAAATGTGACTTTAAGACCTTTATCACAAAATTGACTTATGCTAAGCAAGTTATGTTTCAGACCATCAACTAATAAAATTTTCTATAAATGTGGATGGAGTAATATAGATTTTACCCTTTCCAATGATAAGTCCTTTTCATTGTCTCCATAGGTTACCACTCCACCCTCCTTAGATTCCAAAGTGACAAATTGTTCTATGTCACCTGTCATGTGTCTTGAACAGCCGCTATCTAGATACCATCGTTTATCCCTCTTATTAGCTGTAAGACACTCCTGCAATCAAAGTCAAGAATGTGCTTTAGGTACCCAAACCATGTTGGGTCCTTTAAGGTTAGTACTTGATGTTCCTTTTGGAACCCAAATTTTCTTGGACTTTAGCTTACTTTTATCACTCAATTTGTTATAGCTAGGCTTTCTAAGATTGCATTCATATGCTTTGTGTCCTACTTTATTGCAGCAATGACAAGTTATATTTTCAGTTTTGGCTTTCACAAATATGTTCTTTAAGTATTTTTGCTTCCTATTTTTATATCCCAAACCAGCCTTATCATATACAGCTTTTTGACTATCAAGAATCATATTTAATTTAGTTGAACTAAGTGTAAACTTGTCCACTAAGGATTTGTATTTTTCTGCATCTTCTTTTAGCTTGATATTTTCAGCAATTAGATTCTTGGTTTCATTTGTGAACCTCCTACTTAATGTTTCATAGTTATTAGATAGTTTCAGCTTATCTTTGATAAGAGATTGATTTTCATCTTTTAGAACTTTATTTTTATGAATTAGCTTCTTGTGTTCTTCCATCAGTTCTAAAAATGCATCATGTAACTCTTCTACTGAAAAATCACATTCAAGTTCAGAATCTACCTCATCGTCATTGGCCATGTAGCAGATTTGAGCCGTCTCTTGTTGATCTTCCTCTTCCGAACTTTCTTCGCTTTCACTCCATTCAGCCATGAGGTTCCTCTTTTTAAGTTTTCTTGCCATCCATTTCAATTCCGGGCAATCTATCTTGAAGTGCCCGGGCTTGTTACACTCATAGCATATTGGCACTTCTTTTTCTTTTCTTTTTCTTTTCCTTTTTCCGGCTTGAGCTACCTCTTACGAAAGTTTTCTTTTATGGAATTTCTTTTTACCTTTCATAAATTTTCTGAATTTTTTGCAAGCATTGCCATTCCTTCTTCATCATATTCCTCCTCATCGGACTCCTCTGATGCAGTTTCCTGCTTTGGAGCTGTGGATTTCAAGGCAATGGTCTTCCTTTTCTTAACCTCCTCTTCTGAGTTTTGTTTCATAGTCAGCTCATAGGTCATGAGTGATCCTAGAAGTTCTTCAATTGCAGTGTATTGAGATCCTTTGCTTCTTGTATTGCAGTTACTTTGGCCTCCCAAACTCTTGGTAGAGACCTGAGAATTTTTCGCACTAGTTCAGAGTTAGCATAAGACTTTCCAAACTCTTTAGTCCATTTATGATTTCAGTGAATCGAGTGAACATTTCAGTTATGGACTCAGTGGATTCCATTTTAAACAATTCATACTTATGTACTAATATATTTATTTTTGACTCTTTGACTTGATTAGTTCCTTCATGTGTGACCTCTTTATCCCAAATTTCTTTAGCGGAGATGCATGTGGATATTCTATTAAATTCACTTATATCTAGTGAGCAGTAAAGTACATTAATTGCTTTAGCATTTAATTGTGCAAGTCTTCTATCACTCTCATTCCAATCCATTTCAGGCTTAGGAATGATTGTGCCCTCTATACTAACTGTGGGTGTGTGTGGCCCCTAGTTACGATGTTCCACATGTCATAGTCTAGTGCTTGAATGAATATCCTCATCCTAGCTTTCAATAAGTATAATTAGTGCCATTAAACAAGGGTGGTCTATTTGTGGATTGTCCCTCGCTAATAGAACATCCTACTTGGGTTGTCATGATCTTTGACTCTTGATCGTAAGATCAACAAATACTATGAGAGCACCTTGCTCTGATACCACTTGTTGCCCAAGGTGACAAGCCAGGGGGGGTGAATTGGTTTTTGTTAATTTTGATTCCTTAATTATGTTAATTGATGAGTAAGTGATTTAGAACAATACACAATACAAACAACAAGAAGTATAGTGGTTCGGTGCTCTCCTATGCACCTACGTCCACTCCCCAAGCGATCCCTTGGGAATTCACTATAATCTGGATTACAGTTGGATTTTTTCGGGCTCACAATCCAAAAATCTTTACACTTGGTTTTCCGGGATCACCAAAAACCTATGTTGGTTTTACGGGCTCACCAACAAACCTTCACCGTTGGTTTTACGGGTTCACCAACAAACCTACACCGTTGGTTTTACGGGCTCACCAACAAACCTTACAAGATTTTAAGAAAAAAGAAGTTGAAACTCCTAGATGAGATATAACAAAATGTAAGCTACAAAGAAGAGTTAGAATATAGTTATGCTTTGATATGGTTTTTCTTCTCAGGAATGCTTCACTTTCAAGGGTTGGTGGAGCTCTTATGTCTTTTTGATCGCTCAACTTTTCTTTTGACTTGAATGAAACCTCGATGAAGAAAATTAGGGCTTTTGTCTTTCTTGGGTAAGCTTTGATATTTGAAAAGGATGATTTGCTTGATGAATAGTGGTCATTATAAATACTTTTCTACATATTTTAGGTTACTTTTCATTGGTTAGATTTGAAAAACTATCCGTTACTAGCCGTGGAGTCAAAAAGTACTTCTGCAGAATTAGCCGTTATACTTGCCCGTCTAGGGTCACCAATTTCTAGGGTCGACTCAAACTACTGTTCATCAGACTTGGGGTCGACCAACTTTCACTGGGGTGACTCATGCTACAGTGGGGTGCCTCTCAGGGATCACAAAACCTTGTATTTCAGCTGTTTTTCACTAGGGTCGACTCCAACTTTTTTTGGGGTCGGCTCAAGCTACAGTGGGGTCGACTCAAGTTCATTGATCGACTCTCAGGGATTACAGAGACACAGTTTTGAACGACATAGCCTTGGGGTGACTAATGTTAGTTGGGGTCGACTCATTGGGGTCGACTCAAGCATTCTGGGGTCGGTCTATCTAGGGTCGGCTCAAGAAAGTGGGGTCGGCCTCTCAGTAAATTTCAGAGACTTGTTTTTTTTTGAGGCTTGAAGCTGGGGTTGACTCAAGCATACTTGGGGTCGACTCCACTACTGTTCATCGTGCCATTTTCACGAGGTGTGCCTGATGGTTATGATGTGCCAGGGTCGACTCCACTTTGTTGGGTCGACTCATTCACACTTGCTGCATCTTAAGGTTAGACTCACCATTAATGAAATATACTTCAAGCAATTTTGAATGTATGCCATGGTTGCTACATCTCTAATAATGAAAATTACTATTTTGCCCTTAAGAGTGTTCACTTGAAACTTTGCTAAATTAGAATTTAGAATTCACTATCCCTTTTTATCACAAATTTTCTCATTATTAATCATTGAGAATCTTGATCTCATTCTTCTATGTATCGAGAGTGTCGAACTCAGTAATGATGTATCATGTTAACTTGTAGTATTTAACTAGATATTTCCTCAGTGGTTGTGTTAATCATCAAAATAATTATATCTCAAAATCCATGAGCAGAGACGGGAGCTCCGCATCAGAACGACACGAGCAGCGGCCGAGAAAGTGGACAAACCTCGAGGGACTTCATCCGGAGGTCTTCTATGCAGATTGGCTCGCCAATTAGTCCTCATGAAGAAAGCTAACGGAAAGTTGGTGTATGTGCGTGGACTGGACCGACTCGAACAAAGCCTGCCCAAAGGATAGCTTTTCTCTCCCAGCATCGACCAGCTCACGGATTTACCTCGGGATCAGTTGCCTGATTCATGGACGCCTTCAATGATATAATCAAATCCGAATGGCACCAGAATGAGGAGAAGAGCCTCATCACAGACAAGGGCCTTATTGCTACAAAGTGATGCCGTTCGGGTTAAAGAAATACCAGAGCAACATATCAAAGGCTGGTTAACCAGATCTTAAAAATCAAATAGGCTGGAACATGGAGGTCTATGTGGACGACATGCTGGTGAAGAGTCGAACAGAGAGACATGTAACTGACCTCACTGAGGCATTCTTCACTCTTAGGAAGTACAAATGAAGCTCAATCCGGCCAAGTGCGCTTCGGGTCACCTCGGACAAATTTTTGCTTGTAGTAACCAACGTGGAATCGAAGCAAACCCTAGAAATCCAAGCGTACAGAGATGGTGCCACCAAAGACAGTCAAGGAGGTACAACGGGTCACTGGCTGGATCACAGCTCTGGAAAGATTTGTTTAGGTCGGCGGCGTGCCTCCCATTCTTCAAAATCCTCAAGCGGCCGAAGAACTTCCTATGGTCGGAGGAATGTCAGAAGCTTTTGAAGAGCTAGGCGTCTTCTTGCTTCCTTTTACTCACAAAACTCTAGCAGGGCGAGCTCCTCTATTTGTACCTGGCCGTCTTTCCGGTACGGTAAGCTCGGTCCTGGTCCGAGAAGAAATAAGCTTCAGAGACCAGTGTATTATACCAGTCGGGTCCTAAGGGATGCTGAGACTCGATTCAAGCTGGAGAAAACACCTTTGTTCTGGTCATCTCGGCTTGAAAGCTCGACCCTACTTCCAGACCCACACTGTGGCCATACTGACCGACCAGCCTATGAAGCAAATTCTGCAACGGTCGGATCATGCCGGGAGGTTTGCGAATGGGCAGTCGAGCTCGGAGTGTTCGACCTTGAATACCGTTCGAGACTGACGATCAAAGCCCAAGCGCTCGCTGACTTTATCGTGGAGTGCACTTTGCCGGACGTCCCGAGCTCGCACTCACCGCAGCGGAGGACCCCGAGGCAACCATGGGCTCTACATGTGGACGGCTCCTCAACCTCGGAGGGTAGCGGAGCAGGCCTCACTCTCACTAGCCCAGATGGGGTAGTCGCGGAGCAAGCTCTACGCTTCGAGTTTCTGCCTCGAACAATGAAGCAGAATACGAGGCACTCATTGCGGGCTCAAATTGGCAAAGGAGCTGAAAGTGGAGGACCTGAAGTTTCAAGTAATTCCAACTGGTCGTGAGCCAGATTTTGGGAGATTTTGAAGCAAGAGAGCAATCGATGCAGAGATATCTCCAAAGGTGCGAGACCTCACGTTTCATCTTGGGCTCCTTCAACATCCAGCACATTTTCAGAACAGAGAACTAAGGGCAGACCAATTATCGAATGGCAACTTTCCGCATGAGCGAGCTTCCAAAGACCGCAATACTCAATACCTCCAAACGCCCAGCATAGAGGAGCCGAGCCAACCCTTTGCATCGAGACCGAGCCGAGCTGGATGGATGAGCTCGTCAGCTATCTGCAGAACGAAATCCTCCCCGATGACGAGCTCGAAGCTCGCCAAATTAGGCGCCGAGCTTCCAAATACATCTTATATGAAGGCAAGCTCTACCGCAGGTCATTCACCTCTCCCCTCCTCAGATGCCTCCGCCTGTCAGAGGTGGACTATGCTATGCGAGAGGTTCACGAAGGGATATGTGGGAACCACTTGGAAGGCCGAGCACTGGCCCACAAATCCTGCGCCAAGGATACTACTAGCCCACACTTCAAAAGGATGCATCGGACTTCGTCCGAAGGTGCGATCGATGTCAGCGGAACGCCAACATTCAGCGCTGGCCCTCGGCCCCACTGACCTCGATCAATGCCCTGGCCATTCGCCCAATGGGGATTGATATCCTGGGGCCATTTTTTTGGCCACCGGGCAGAGAAAATTTCTGGTTGTCTCCATCGACTACTTCACCAAATGGGTCGAAGCCGAACCAGTGACTTGGATCTCCGAGCCGAAGATGCGGGACTTTGTCTGGAAGTCAATAATCTACAGATTTGGACTCCTCGCATCCTTATATCTGACAACGGCCATTAGTTCGACAACGTCCATTTCAGAGAATTCTGCTCCGAGCTCGGCATCGACCACGCTTCACCTCGGTCGTCCATCCACAGACGAATGGAAAAATCGAGGTAACTAATTGCACCATCCTTTAGGGGCTCAAGGCTAGGCTCGATCGATCCAAAGGGCAATGGGTTGAAGACTCTACAATGTACTCTAGGCTTACAAGACTACATTTCGACTTTCCACCAGCGAGACCCCTGTTAGTATCCCTCATATGCTATGAAATTTCGAAACAATTTTCAGATTGCAGCGGAAAAACATATGCGGGATCCGTTCATCGCATGAACGTATTTTAAAACCTTTCATTTGTAGATAGATTAGAATTAAATTATTTTAAATCATTTTTAAATCATTAAGAAGATCAGATCTTCACCTTGTGCGGGTAGATGGTCTTCACAAATCTGATTTACGTGATTTGATCAAGGCTCAGTGGAAGCCGCACACGCGTCCGACCTCTACGGATATCCACACGAAGTATTGAACCGATCGAAGCCTTCGTATCTCCCCGGGGTGCTAGCTCCCTTGCAGAGATGGCTTTTGATGGCTGAAGTCCTTCCTTTGAATCAACCTTTGATTTCCTTGAGAGGAGGAAGAAGAAGGAAGAGCCAAGGAAGAAGATCTGAAAACCCTTGCGCAGCCTTTTTCCTTTTCTTTGTTTTGGAACCAAAAGGAAGAAGGAGGAGAGCCACCAAGGATTTTTTCTTCTCTTCTCTTGCTTGCGGATGAAAGGAGGAGGAGGTGGGGACTTTGCTGCCGTGAACCCTAAGAGAAAAGCATGAGAGGAGGGCCGAACCCCTCCTCCTTTTAATTTTCTATGAGATAAGGATGAGCTCCTAATTTTTAGTAGCTCACCCTTATCTCCTTAATTCGGAAGCAAGGAGGGGCTTACGCCCTCCTTTTTCTTCCACGCACTTCCCAAGGGGAGGGGCATGGGCCCCTCCCTCATATCCCATTTTATTATCTATTTAATCAAATTAAGTGGCAAGATGGTTTGGGTTCATTTCGTGAGTCCAATCCTATTCAAAATAGGATTTTATGAACCCATTTCAATTTCCTCCTTATCCTAATCTAATTAGGATTTAATTGAACCATGACTCTATTGAACTCTTCAATCCTAATCCAATTAGGAGTCATAAAATTAATTAGATTAAATTTAAAATTAATTAGGATTTAAGAAAATTCTAATCTAATCAGGACTTATTCAAATTTCAGTCCTAAGAAATTAGGACTTTAGAAATCCTATTCCAAGTAGGACTCTAATTTAATTTGAAATTCTAATCTAATTAGGACTTCATGAATCCCACTCCAAGTAGGACTCATGATCAAGTCCAATTAATTAAATCCAATTAATTAAATTAAATTGCAATCCGATTGCAATTATTTTCTTCTAACCACTAACTCTTAGCGGATTTTTAATTTATCAATCTAATTGATCAATTGTGATTCCTAATCACATTCAACCATCGGATCGGTCAATACTTCTAATGTGTGTGACCCCATAGGTTCTATTCTGACTGGTAGTGAGATATATTGCGATCTCTATCACAATATCATTGAAAACACCTTTCAATGGGTTGAAACAATTTCAACTCAACTCACCAGGGATTATCGACCATCAAGATGATCCCTGTGAGTCTCACCATCCACCAGTGACATCTAGCAGTATGTAGTGGCCACCCAGCAGAATAGAATGATGAACCTCTAGGTGCAGTTATCGTATGATACAATTCTTCTATCGTGGATCCCTACAGATCGAAGGTCATGGATAACTCGTCAAACCCGTCGTCTGTCATATGTCTGATTTATTCGACTTGAGTTCGAGAGTAGAAAACTTTTTCCACTATATATTCTGCCCTGGCCAAGGTCTTAGAACTCAGTCTAATAAATCACATAGGATCACTCCTCATCTATCAAGGTCGATAGATTCCATGTAAGTGCATACCCTACTCCTACAGTGAACCTACTGCAGCCAATCTACACAAAAGGACCCATATGACTAGAGACTATGTATATGTGCAGTCAAACTATAATAACCTCACTGTGAATAGCCGAAGCACCGTAGGTCAAAGGACCAGTCACACTATTGCAACATCAAGCAAGTCACTGACGAGTGGATAGACATCCAAGTGACTTCTTGTCTTGGTCACGCTCAGTACCCTTGTTCTCTAACAAGCACCTGCACACTCACTTTAGTGTCCCTACACTGTGGACTCGAGTCTCATCCATCCATAAGAAAAGCAATCTGTGCACTGATCGGATCGATCACCGTCCTCGTGATGATCCATTGATCAGGAGCATTTAGAAATTAATCACCAATGATACATGGCTCAAATTCTCAACTCTTGAGAATATGTATCATCATCTTATTAATTCCTTGGACGATTTATAGACACATAAACAATATGAATGAAAAGAATGCCCATTTATTATTCAATAATAATAAAGTCAAGTACAAATTTATATCTCAGAATTAATAATGTGTCCGCCAGATTGGCTTCTAGGGCATACATCTAACACCCCCTTCAACTTGGCGTACGGAACGAAAGCTGTCATCCTCCTAGAAGTCGGACTTCCCTCACCAAGAGTAGAGCACTACAACAGCCTCTAACTCCTCTCAGCTTAGGGGCAACTTGGACCTCGTTGAGGAGACAAGGGAGGCCGCCCGAGTCCGCATGGCGAGGTACCAACAGAAAACGGCACAATACTACAATTTCAGGGTAAAGGCCAAGCTTTTTAAGATGGGAGATCTCGTCCTTAGAAGAGCTGGAGCTTCTCAGTCTATCGAGCAGGGAAAGCTCGCCCCGAACTGGGAAGGGCCATATTGGATTGCTCGAATCCAGCGGCCCGGGGTGTACAAGCTGGAGTCCCTCGAAGGGACCCTCATTCCACGAAGTTGGAATTCCGAAAATCTTCGGATGTATTATCAGTAGAGCCCCTAGGGATCCTCGACAATTGGAAACACAACTTCCGTTCCCTCCTTATGTTAATTTATTCGCAGCTCTCCCTTAATTATTCCATACTCTTCCTAATATTAGGACGCTTGTGAACTTTAGGATACCCGACCAAGCTCGGATGCCCGACCAAGCTCGGATGCCCAACCAAGTTCGAGTGCCCGACCAAGCTCGGATGCCCCAGCCAAGTTTGGGATACCTTGCTACGTTGACGTCGAGCTCGATCTCGATCTCCATCAAAGACCCTGTTGCCCAAGAAGACAACCCAAAGGGGGGGTGAATTGGGTTTTAAGTAATAATTGCAAATTAAAACTTAATGAGTAACTAATTAAACCTTATTGCAAGTGGATTAATTAGTTTACTATATGCAGTGAATGAAGGGAATGGAAGAGACAATGAAACAATCACAAACACAAGAGATTTTATAATGGTTCGGAGCTAACCCTTGCTCCTACGTCCACTCCCCAAGCTTCACTTGAGAGTTCACTATAATCCCTCGGATTACAGCCGGTTGTTTTACAAGCTCACAACCCAACTTGTTGTTTTACGAGATCACAACGAACTCGGTCGGTTTTCACAGGCTCACTGACTAGAACCACCCGATTATTTTTTCGGGATCACAATCGAACCCTTACACGTTGGTTTTACCCTCGGCTCACCAACCAACCTTAACACCCTTGATTCAATCCCCTGATTGAATCAAGTAAGAAAAGCAGTTTGAAAAGAGTACAAAGATAGCTTCTTGAAAAGCAAATATAAACAATATGAATAGAGAAGAGTTAGAAGCCCTCAAACAGATTTTTGGATGTGAAGAAAGGGGCTTCTCGAACTCTGCAACTCCTCTTGAGTGTGCTGAAGATTTGCTGTCAAAAGGGAAGCCTCGAATGCGAGGAGGATGTTTGGAGGATGGACTACAATGCACTTCTTCCTTCTTTCTCTTGTATTTACTCTTAAAGGCTTTGGTAGGTGGAAATCCCTTTTTGCTTTTAATGGAGTCTCTCTCTTCATGTCTATTACTGTTCACTCTGGCTATTTAAGCAATCCCCATCGAAAACTAGCCGTTAGACACACTTTTAGAGCCGTTCTGCACAATCTGCAACTCCTGACACAGTGTCCGTTGGGATCGGAGTCGACTCGCTCGATCTGGAGTCGACTCGGCTGTTGCTGGAGTCGACTCATGCTTTACTGGAGACGACTCGCCCACGGTTCAAAATTTGAAATAAGTGCTGTCCCGTTCTGGAGTCGACTCGCCAATATCCGGAGATGACTCTGCCTTCTGGAGACGACTCGTTTTCGGAATCCAAAGGTCTTTCTTTCGGGTTTACTTCCTCGAGTCGACTCGGATTCTCTTGGAGTCGACTCGGCTCTCAGAGCCTGAATACTGGTCTTCTGTCTTTGGAGTTGAACTGCCTCGGAGTCGACTCGGACTTTGCTGGAGTCGACTCGGCTCTCAGACACCGAAGTTAGCTCTCTGACTTTTAGTCTTGCATTCCTCTGAGAGTCGACTCTTGCCTTTTTTGGAGTCGACTCGCCAACCGTTGGAGTCGACTCGAGTTCTTCTGGAGTCGACTCGGCTCTCAGAGTCCAAAAACAACTTCTCTGTCTTTTTGTCTGTTACTCCTTGGAGTCGACTCGTAACTATCGGGGGTCGACTCGGCAAGCATCGGAGTCGAGTCGAATTCTTCAGGAGTCGACTCGGTGACAGGGTCTGAGATTCATCTTTCTGTCCTGCTGTCTGTTCTCAGTCGGAGTCGACTCGCAGTGTGCTGGAGTCGACTCGAGCCTGTGCCAGAACGTCTGAAACACTTGGAGTCGACTCGAAATCCTCTGGAGTCGACTCGAGTTTCAGCCTTTGACTTAAGCTGATTTCCACATGCACTCAAAAGAGGATTCTTACAAATTTTGCCTGATATGCTGGATTGAATTCATTAGTATAACATAAAATATACTCAATGGCTTTGTGCTCATCAAAATCAAATAGGGTTATAATCAATCACTCCACAATCTCCCCTTTTTGATGATGACAAAACATTGAATATTTTTGAAGTGAATTGCTCAATTATTCAGTAAAAGTTTTTGAAATGAATTCAAATGTCTGGTTATTTTAATCTATCCAGAATTGAAAGGTATGGATCAGTAAATCCTGAAATTAAAGCTCCTCCTTTCATTTGAAACTATGTAAGCCTTCATATCATGCAATCAATTGTTTGGCTTATATGTAGTTAATGATTTCGCTTTCTTAAGATTTCAGATTCTCCCCCTCAACATATGCATTCAATTTTGTTTAAATTTTTGAATTTTCTTTTAATATCTTGAAATTTTTTTTTTCTTCAATTCTTACTTTCAAATCCACTTAGAACAAATTACGTTTTGCTTTAAGGGTTTTCTTTCTTTACATTTCAAATCATCACATTTTTTCTCCTTTTTGTCATCATAGCAAAAAGAAGCGCAGAACACAGAAAAGTATTGCACAGTTTTGTAAGAAAGTGTCTACTCATTGTATTGATGCTAATTTAAGTACAATTGTAGAGAAAAATACAAGTATAGAGCAAATACATCATAAGATAGAAAAAAGCTACTCTAGGGTTTCTTTGTAGTGGAGGATGTGGCTCCTGATCTAAGTCTATTCATTTGCATGACTAAGCTTATCCCCTCAGATACGTTTCCTAGCTGTGCGATGATCTCCGGGGTGAGTCTAGACTGTGTCGAGAAATCTCGTTCACTTTTTCTGGATGGTGTCAAGCTTGAAGATCAACGCATTAGCTAGCCGCTCTGCACCCTGACTCTGGTTGCCTAACTCATGTCTGATGCTGTCTCGCATCTTCCTTGTGTCGTCCTTGACGTCACTTATGTTCCAGTATTGAGCTTGAACTAGGCTTCGAATATTGAATATTTCCTCCTTTAGGTTTGCAACCATCTCTGTCACGGCTGCTAAGGAGGGAACTATATCGGTGGAGGGAGCAGTCTGAGGACCTCGTAGCTCCCTCAGCAGATCATCCCTCAGCTCCCTCACTATCTCCTGCCTCAACTCTCGGAGCTGCTCAGAAGATATCCGAAACTCCAGGGGCTGCTGCTGAGAAGGTGGGGCAGTGGAGGTGGAGGGCTCAGTATAGGTAGGAGCAGAGGTGGAAGGAAAAGTGGGAGGAGCTATGTCATGGTCCTGATCTTGATCGGGACTAGGTGAGTGATGAGTGGTAGGGTCAGATGGTGTAGATGTGGATAATTTCCTAACCCAGACTCCCCCTACCTTGTGGAATCCCATCCGATGAAAGGTCCCCTCACCCATGCGATCTGTAAAACGCAGTGAGCGAGAGGGTTCCCCCTCAGGGATAGGAACCTCTAACTGTCTAAATATCAGAGTGTATAACATACCGTAAGGGAGACTCAGCCTAGGTTTGTCTAGGGGTTCACAAAGGTATTTGTAGATGAGTTTTGGAAAGTTGATGGGAGTGTCTTGGAGGAGGTAGAACATCAAGGCCAGGTCTCTCTCTGGAAATGAAGTCAAACCTACCAGTCTTTGGAAGAGAGTCCTAGAGATGACACTAAGGAGAAGCCGCATTTCAGCCGAAAGCTGATTTGCGAACACCTCCTCTATGGGGGACAGAGGTGGACTCCCTAAGATGGCCGTAAGGGCCTCTGTCCTATCGGAGGGGTGTGTGGGAACAATCCCCTCACTCGAGAGATGGAGGACTCGAGCAATGAGTCCTCCGAGATGAAAATAGGGACACCCATAACAGTTCCCTGGATACCCCCGCTAACCCTGCGACAGTACCATAGAATTCCTAACTAACCCAGGATAGGTAGGGAGGTCAAGTGTGCAGAAAAACTCTAAACCCTGGGCCCTAAGGTGATGCCCTATGTTGAACCCTTCCCGGGAGAGGAAGTCAAAGTTGACTTGCCTCCCGGTAGAGACAACCTTCCCGGCGCATGAGCGCGAGGGAACCGGCCTAGGCGGGGAAGGAACCGAGGTGGTGGCCTCGCCGGTTCGTTCCGAGCCTTGGACCGTCGCTCGGCCCCACTCGCAGAAGGGTCTCTTTCGGCTCGGGACAATGACCTTCCTAGGCATTTTTGACCTAAAAACGGAAGGACACGGAAAATAGGGAGAAACCTCGACGGAGATGACCTAAATGGGTCGGAGACGAGGTCGGAGACGGCTCTAGGGTTTTTGAGCAGTGGCGGCTGAAAATAGAAGTAAAAAGAAAAACATTCCGCTTAGGGTTAAAAGTCGGATTCCGAGCTCGAGTCGACTCCGGTAAGTCGCGAGTCGACTCGACCTCGAGTCGACTCCCAAATATGCGCGAGTCGACTCCCCCATGAGCTGACTCTAAAATGTATCCGAGTCGACTCAACTCTGGCACACAACCAAAAATCTTGTTATTTTCGTGCCAAAAGAGAGAGTTATGGACTTATCTAGGATTTAAGAACTGATTTGATGATCATAGATAAGAAATCCTATGTCCAACATAAACTAATCCTCAAAATCAATGAACTAGAGGAGAGTATCACTAGAATGGATCAATCACTCCTAACCCTCTTCTAAGTATGCAAAATCGATCTTCACTCAAAGGTTTTGTGAAGATATCAGCAAGTTGATCATCAGTACAAACAAATTGAAGTGTCACATCACCATTCAGTACATGATCTCTTATGAAGTGATGTCTTATCTCAATGTGTTTAGTTCTTGAATGCTGAATTGGATTTTTAGTTAGATTAATGGCACTTGTATTATCACAGTTAATGGAAATTTTATCTTGTTTAATGCCATAATCTTCAAGTTGTTGTTTAATCCACAAGATTTGAGCACAACAACTCCCGGCAGCAACATATTCGGCTTCAGCTGTAGATAGTGCAACCGAGTTTTGTTTCTTGCTAAACCAAGAGATTAAGTTTTCTCCTAAGAATTGACATGACCCGCTGGTGCTTTTTCTATCAAGTTTGCAACCAGCGAAGTCTGAATCAGTGTACCCTATTAAGTTTATGCTCGAATCTTTAGAGTACCATAAACCTATGGTTTTTGTTCCTATTAGGTATTTAAAGATTCTCTTAACAGCAATTAAGTGTGATTCCTTAGGATTAGATTGATATCTAGCACACATGCATACACTAAACATGATATCAGGTCTACTTGCAGTAAGATATAATAAAGATCCTATCATACCTCTATACATCTTTTGATCTACTGATTTACCTGATTCATCTTTGTCTAGTTTGCATGATGAACTCATGGGTGTGCTGATTGACTTGTTTCCTTCCATATCAAACTTCTTAAGCATCTCCTTGATGTATTTTGCTTGACAGATGAAGATGCCTTCTTTAGATTGTTTGATTTGGAGCCCAAGAAATAGTTCAGCTCTCCCATCATGCTCATTTCAAATTCACTCTGCATTAGGTCAGCAAATTCTTCGCAGAGGCGATTGTTAGTAGCACCGAAAATAATATCATCTACATAAATCTGAACTACTAACATATCTTTGTTTTTTTCTTTAAAAACAGTGTTGTATCAACGTTCCCTCTAGAGAATTCATGGTCTAACAGAAATTTGCTAAGTCTTTCATACCATGCTCTAGGAGCTTGTCTCAAACCATAAAGTGCTTTGTTTAGTTTATAAACATGATTGGGGTATTGATGACTTTCAAAACCAGGAGGTTGTTCTACATACACCTCCTCATTAATATACCCATTCAAAAAGGCACTTTTTACATCCATTTGAAATAATTTGAAATCTTTAGAGCATGCAAATACTAGTAACAATCTAATTGCTTCAAGTCTAGCTACAGGAGCAAAAGTTTCATCAAAGTCTATACCTTCCTCTTGATTATAGCCCTTTGCTACTAGTCTAGCCTTGTTCCTAATCACGATTCCATTTTCATCAAGTTTATTTTTATATATCCATTTAGTTCCTATTATTGAGTATTTAGTGGGTCGTTCAACTAGGTTCCATACCTTGTTTCTAGTGAATTGGTTTAGCTCTTCTTGCATTGCATTTATCCAATTTGCATCATTTTCAGCTTCTTCTATGTTTTTAGGTTCAAAGTGTGAGACAAATGCTAGATGATTATTTAAGTTCCTAAGAGATGCTCTAGTTCTAACAGGTTGAGAGGGATCATCTAAAATTAATTCCTTAGGATGACCATGAGCATACCTCCAAGCCTTAGTCAGCCCATGATCAACAATTACCTCTTGACTTGTTGATGCTTCTCCAATTAGCTTTGGTTCATCTTCTTATAATGTCATCTCATCAATCTTTTCTTCAAGAATTTCTGCATCATCATCAAGAGCTACTTTCTTGCTAGAAGAGATATCATTAGTATCATCAAAAACAACATGTATAGACTCTTCAATAACAAGGGTTCTTTTGTTAAAGACTCTATAAGCTTTACTTGATGTAGAATATCCCAAAAAGATACCTTCATCAGATTTAGAATCAAATTTACCTAAGTTATCCTTGCCATTATTATGAATGAAACACCTACATCCAAAAATATGAAAATAGTTTACTTTGGGCTTTCTATTTCTCCAAAGTTCATAAGGTGTTTTTTTATAATGGGTCGCAATAAAACTCTATTTAGTATATGACATGATGTATTAATGGCTTTCCCCCAAAAGTACTTAGGGAGGTTACTTTCACACAACATGGTTCTAGCCATTTTCTCTAGAGTTCTATTCTTTCTTTCTACAACTCCATTTTGTTGTGGTGTCCTAGGTGCAGAGAAATTATGAGTTATCCCCTTTTTACTACAACATTCGTCAAATAGATGATTTTCAAATTCCGTTCCATGATCACTCCTAATAGCTATAACTGAAGCATTTCTTGAATTAGTAACTTCCTTATGAAATTTCTTAAATACTGAAAATGCTTCATCTTTATGAGCTAAGAACATGACCCATGTGTATCTAGAAAAATCATCTACAATGACAAGGCCATACTTGTTTCCACCAAGACTTGTGGTTCTAGTTGATCCAAATAGATCCATGTGTAGTAGTTCAAGGGGTCTAGTAGTAGTGACACAGTTTATGGATTTAAAAGAACTCCTAGATTGTTTGCCATATTGACATGCTTCACAAATTTTATTTTTCTCAAATTTTAGTTTTGGCAAACCTATTACAGAATCTCTTTTAACTAGTTTTGATATTGTATCCATACTTGCATGACCTAACTTACGGTGCCATAACCAACTTGCATCATTAATCTTAGTATCACTAGCTACTAAGCAAGGGTTATTTTTGGCAAGATCTTCAAGATCTACTACGTACACATTTCTACGTCTTATTCCTTTGAATACTAAGCTATTGTCAATTGAGTTGGTTATGATGCATAGGGTTGGCTTAAACAGAATATCAAAACCCCTATCACATAATTGACTTATGCTAAGTAAGTTATGCTTAAGACCATCTACAAATCGTACATTATCAACAAAGGTTGAGGAGGTGATTTGTACTTTATCTATACCAACGATGTGACCTTGGTTATTGTCTCCAAATGTCACAGCACCTCCCTTTTTAGGCTCTAGAGTGAAGAATTGCTCCTTGTCACCCATCATGTGTCTTGAGCAGCCACTATCCAAGTACCAACAGTTTTTGTCGACTTTGGCTGCAAGACACTCCTACACAAGGAAATCATACAATTTTAGATACCAAGTTTTTCTTGGGTCCTTCAAGGTTAGTAAAGTTGGTTCCTTTTGGAACCCAAACCTTTTTAATTTTCTTTTAGCTCCTACTTTCCTATGGTCACATACATTAGCTTTATGTCCTACTTTTCCACAGCAAAAATAGGTTATATTCTTAATTTTACTTTTCCCTGCTTTCACAAAAAAGTTACTAAGGAGCTTTTGCTTATTCTTAGGTTTATACCCTAAACCAGCTCTATTAAACACAGCTCATTGATTATTAAGTATCATTTCCTATTTTTCAGAACTATATGTAAACTTTTCAACAAAAGGTTTGTATTTGTCAAGTTCTTTTGTTAGCTTTTGTTTTTCTGTTTTTAGTGTGTTTAAGTCTTTTGTGAGATTATCTCTTATAGTTTGTTTATCATTTTTAAGTTCTGAAATTTCCTTGATTAGTCTTTTGTTATCTTTAATTAAGGTATTAGTTTTTTGATTAACATTTGGTTGCTTGTTTTAAGTTCTAAATTTTCTTTAATGATAAAATTCTTATCCTTAATTAATTTATCGTATTTATGAAAGTGAGATTGATTGGTTAGTTTTAACTCTTTATTCTTAAGATTTATTGTCTTATATTCATCCATTAATTCATTAAACGCATCATACAATTCATCAAAGGTAAAATCTAAATGCGTTTCAGATGTTACCTCATTTTCTCATTTTCATTCGCCATGAAGCAGAGGTTGGCCTTTTCCTCTTGTTCCTCATCAGATGATGATGATGATGATGAATCAGAGTCCGACAAAGTAGAGACGATGTTGCCAGAGATGGTCACCCAAGAGGGGGGTGAATTGGGTGTTTTAAAACTTTTTGTCTAATTAAAAATAAAACACACAAATGTATGAACTAGAGTAAAGATAGAGGTATGAGAACAGTCAATCGCAAACACAAGGTTTATAGTGGTTCGGAGCTTCCACTGCTCCTACATCCACTCCCCAAAGCACCTTTGGGAATTTCCACTATAATCAAGATTACAGTCGGTAGTTTTGCGAGTGCACTACCCAACTCGTTGTTTTACCCGGGCTAACAACGAACCCTACAATCCCCCAATTTAACCTAGGCTTGGGACGCCTATCCCTTGTTCCAAGTCCCTTGACTGGAACAAGCACAATAAAAAAGGTTTTACAAAAGATTTGAAAGCTCTTAATAAGCAAATATGACAATGAGAAATAATGAAAAACCCGGAAGAATCCTTTTGCCGTTGGAAGCGTGGGAAATGGTGATTCTTCCGATGTGGATCGCGTTGGCTTGAATGTGAGCTTTGAATGCCGAGTGGGAGTGAGTGGTTGAGCACGAAATCAGTTGGGAAAACTTGAATGCACTTGATTTCTCCTCTTGAAAGCTCTAACTCCCTTGAACCTCTTTTTCTTTCTTCTCTCTTGAATGATCTTGTGTTGGGTTGGTGAGAAGTTGTTGGAAGGCACTTAAAAGCTCCCTTTTATAGCCCAAAAAGCAATAGATCCGTTAGACACAAAAATATGACCGTTTGAAATTCAAATTTACCTGAAAAGGTGTCAGTCGCGTCCCAGGCGCTCCGGAGACGTCTCCGCTTCAACGCGAGACGTCTCGGCTGTATAAATTTTCTTTTGACGTTGTTTGGAGTCGACTCTGCGCTTTACGGGGACGACTCCGCAGAAGGACTCTATGACTTCTTGTTTTTCTGTTTTTCTGAGAGAGTCGCCTCGGCACTTTACGGGGACGTCTCGGGATGTTTACGCTTTTTGCATGGGGACGACTCCGCTGCCTCGGGGACGACTCCGCTGTTTTATCTCTGAAAAAAGTCCTCTGGAATTCTCTGAGAGAGTCGACTCCGCTCTTTCAGGGGACGTCTCGGCAGTTCTGTCAACGAAAAACACATCCTCTGGAATACCCTGAGAGAGTCGACTCCGCTCTCTGGGGACGACTCGGAAGTCTGCTTTTTACTTGCGGGGACGACTCCGCGTCCTGTGGAGACGACTCGCGCGCATCCCTTGAAATCGGCCTTTCTGCCGCCTCTGAGAGAGTCGACTCCGCAGTGTCGGGAGTCGACTCCGACCCTGCGAGACGCCTCGCCAGGTGCCGGGGACGTCTCCAGACGTGCCAATTCTTCCTGTTTGTGCCAGAGACGTCTCTGAGACACCCGGAGACGTCTCGGCTGTCCCTGATCTGTTTTCTTCAACTCAAAAATTCTTCAATAAATTCTTGAAAAATATGGGAACTTGCCTAGACATTTCTTAACAATATTCTTAATTAATCACCTGAAATCCTCAAGTAAATTGTTAAGATAAATGGAATTATACTCTAGTGTTTTGTATTCATCAAAATCCATTAGGGGGTCAACAATCTCCCCCTTTTTGATGATGACAAAACACTGAGTATATGCAAAATTCGAAATTTAAACATATACACAGTATTTGATCAGATGTACAAGTATTGTGTTTTGGTTAGAGCTAGATACAGTGTGCATAATTCAAAATAGTCAATTTCAGTTTTCCTTATGCATAAGTATTGGTCTTAGTAGCTCTTGAGCAATTTTGGTATATCAACTGAATTTGAATCAAGTTAAAATGTAAATTAATGAAATATTGATGCTAAAGACAATTGAAGGCTAAGTACTTTTTGACTCCCCCTTTCTTTTCCAGAAGGGCAATTATCTTAAAGCCAATATTCTTCAATTTTGTCTTTTCTAATTCAACTTTTAAGTATGAGTGTAAATTTTGCATTCCATATTTAGGTTCTACTCCATATACTTCATATACTCCATATATAGGTTCTATATATCTACTCCCCTTTTTGTCATCAACAATGAAGGGGACAAATTATCCTTAGGTACTTAAAACACAATTTCTAGTGGAATTCAGCATGTTACCATGATTCACTTAAGGATATTCAAGTTATGCTCCCTCTGTCCAAGTTATTTCTATTAATGAATGCAGCATTCATTTCACTCCCCCTTTGTTTTGGAATTCATTTCAGACCCTTTTTTTGTTTAAAATAGTTATTACAAGATGTGCTCCCCCTGTTTTATATGCATTGATAAGTTGTGTCAAATTTGAACACTTAAGGTATGTTATGAGATTTTTATGGCACATCACAGAATCACATACACAAAGTTTGATTCCACAGAATTTGAAACATACACAAAGTTTCAAAGGAATTGTATGACATTCATATATCATTGCAATCATTTGAGGTCATTACAAAGTTAAGAAAGGAAATCATTACAAGTATTGATTCCTAATACAAAAGAAGTTTCAAAATGAGCATAGGGTTTACAAAAAGAAGAAGAACCCTAGATGTCTACAAAATGTCCTTCACCGGCGACGTTGCTCAATAGCCTAGCAGCTGCCTCTATAAATGCATTTATTGAATCTAGTAGAGTTTAACTGATCTCCCTGAGATTGATGGAAGGCTGCTACTAGTGCTTCAAACTCAAGACTTGCCCTTTCAATTTTTCCTTTAAGTTGGGCAGCCACGGTGCCTACACTGCCTCCAGGGCTTGTCAACTCTTGAAGACCATCTGATATGATCTTCAATTTCTCCTGTAGCTCAATTGATCTTATAGTTTGGATGGTACCACATGAACCAACTCTGATGCTGTAGCTTCTACCTGAGTTTTGATTCCTTCAATTTTGTAGAAGCTTCATGTGAGGTACGAAGAGGGCCAACTCAGCAGTGATCATCGATCTCATCTCTCTCATCTGCTGGCATATCACAGATGCTAGAGTGTGCATCTGTTCATCTGATAGGGAGAAGGCCACTGACTGGAGGAGGAGGAGGCATGATGTGGAAGGTCCAGCTGAGCTGGAGGGTACATCAGGAAGCCATATGGCTATGTGGAGGAGAGTGGTGGTCAGGCTCCTGATGTGGGATCTCAGGCTCTAAGGTTTGAGATTTTTTTTTGGTACCTTAACCCATGACCATCTACCTTGTGAAACTCCATTCTACATTGTGCTTTCATTAGTAGTCGGTGTTTCTTAAGGGTTTTGCAGGCTCATTTTCAGGAATGGGAACTTTGAAATGTTTGAATAGTAAAGTAAATCATCCATAGGGTATGCTAAACCTAGAATACCTATGACATATGAGATGTAGTTTAACATAAGTCTAGGGAGGTTTAGGGGAATCCCTAGTAAGATGTGGTGCATGATAACTAAATCTCGCTCCGAAACGAAATCGAAGCGGCCGGTTTTTGGAAAGACCCGGTTACAATGCTCAAAAGAGTAATCTCATCTCGGCATTGAGGTCTTGGGAGTTAACTACATCAAGAGGGCCGCAGTCCTCTCGTCCTAAAACTAAGTTTAGGGCAATTTCCCTTTGGGGTGTGAGGTCGGAGCCTCACCGTATTTAGGAATTTGCACTAATAGAACATCCTCATTAATCTCTATCAATGTCCCTCGGACATATCCAGTGTACCCCGAGTCCCCTAAGGCCATGTTGCTAAACATTTCTCTAACTAGGCCGGGATAGGTTGATGTATTTAGGGTACAAAGGTATTCCCAACCTTGGGCACGGAGTCTCTCTCCAATAGAGAACCCCTCATTCTAGAAATGAAAGTCATGTACCTACCAGTGGTTACTGTGCGATTTGCACAGGAAAGGGTCGTGGTTGGCGGAGCAACCGGAGGAGACGGCGCGGAAGGCTCTTCCCTCCGTTCCTCGCGTCGGTCGCTACCCTAGGACGCCTCCCACCCGTTCTCCTAGCTCTTTTAGGTGCCATGGCTCGGAAACCTAGGGAAATGGGGAGAAAGAGGCTAGGGTTTGTGGTGGAGAGAAATGGAAGCTAGGGTTTTGTGTTTTTGTGGGGACGAAAGAGGATAGCTCGGGTCGGCTCGAGCTGTTTCGACCTAATTTAAAAACTTTCGTTCGGTCCCCGAGACGTCTCCACGACTAACGCGAGACGTCTCGCCGGGGGGACGTCTCTGTGATTTGCCAGAGACGTCTCCGGCACTGAAAATTTCTGAATGATTTCTATCTTTTCCCAATTTATTTTATTTAACCACACTAATCAACATGTATTTCTTTTGGTGAATATAGAGTGAGTTTGTTTGTGATCCTCCCCTTTAATAATACACCCTATAAAAGTTTGATAATGATTTTTGAATT
The DNA here is from genome assembly GCF_009389715.1 of Phoenix dactylifera. NCBI lineage: Eukaryota > Viridiplantae > Streptophyta > Magnoliopsida > Arecales > Arecaceae > Phoenix > Phoenix dactylifera. The sequence goes on along the minus strand of NW_024068517.1, from coordinate 54,964 downwards.
ATTAATATTGAAATGAGGAATGTTTGACCAAATTTCGAATACCTATGAAATAGGCTCTGAAAATATCTCCATGAAGAGTCCAAGGGAGGGTAACCATCCTCCGGAAAGTCAAACAGTTCGTCAATTTAACTTAGATAGATTTATGCTTTCACTTAATAGATGCTAGGTTTGCTATTTCTGACCTTGTGGTGGATTACTAGCTGAGTAGCAAAGCATTGCATTACAAGTTCAATTTATTTGCTAGGATCAAATAAGCACAAAGCATTCCTTAAGAAGTTGAATCTATCTTTACAAAGGGGCTTTGTAAAGATATCGGCCAATTGATCTTCAGTACATACATACTCAATCATCACATCATTTTTCAGCACATGATTCTTATAAAGTGATGCCTAATTTCTATGTATTTTGATTTAGAGTGTTGGACAGGATTCTTTTGTTAAATTAATTGCACTTGTATTATCACATCTAACTGGTATGTTGTCCATTTTGATACCGAAGTCTTCGAGTTGTTGCTTAATCCAAAGCACTTGGGCACAACAGCTCCTAGCTGCAATGTATTCAGCCTCAGCTGTGGATAAGGCCACTGAATTCTGTTTCTTGCTAAAACAAGAAACTTAAATTAGCACCCAAGAATTGACATGTGCCACTTGTGCTTTTTTCTGTCGAGTTTGCACCCGGCAAAGTCAGCATCGGAAATAAGCAATTAAATTTATGTCAGATTGCTTAGAATACCATAAGCCTACATTAGATGTTCCTACCTAGATATCTGAAAATTCTTTTAAACAGCTTGCAAGTGTGATTCCTTAGGACATGCTTGGTATCTAGCACACATGCAAACACTGAATAATATATCTGGTCTACTAGCAGTAAGGTAAAGTAAAGAGCCTATCATACCTCTGTACAATTTGCAGTCTATACTTTTTACCTTTTTCATCTTTGTCAAGCTTGCAACTTGAGCCCATGGGTGTGCTGATTTCCTTTGCATCCTTCATCTTGAATTTTTCCAACATTTCCTTGATATATTTGAACTGACTGATGAAGATGCCTTCCTCTGATTGTTTTTATTTGTAGCCCAAGGAAGAAGTTGAGCTCACCCATCATGCTCATTTCAATTCTTCCTGCATAAGCTTGGCAAACTCTTTGACAAAGACTATCATTAGTAGCACCAAAAATTATATCATCCACATATTTGCACAAGCAATAAGTCATTCCCTTTTCTTTTAAATGAAGAGGGTTTTGTCTACATTTCCTCTCTTAAATTTATTTTCAATTAGGAAATTACTTAATCTTTCATACCATGCCCCAGGGGCTTGCTTAAGTCCAATACAATACTTTGTGCAATTTATAAACGTAATCTGGATGTAAGTATTTTCAAAACCTGGAGGTTGTCCTACATAAACCTTCCTCCATTATATAACCATTTTAAAAAATGCACTTTTTACATCCATTTGATAGAGTTTGAAGTCCATGAAGCATGCATATGCCAAGAGTAGTCTAATAGCCTCTAACCTAGCAACAGGAGTAAAAGTTTCATCAAAATCTATTCCTTCCTCCTGATTATAGCCTTTGGCAACTAGTCTAGCTTGTTTCTTATAACTATCCATCTTCATCTAGTTTATTTCTATATACCCACTTGGTACCTATAATAGAAACATTAGGGGGTCTTTTCATTAGAGTCCAAACTTGATTTCTTTCAAATTGATTTAATTCCTCTTGCATAGCATTATCCAATTTTCATCCTTTTCGGCTTCCTCTAGTGATTTAGGCTCTATTTGTGAAACGAAAGCAAGATAATTACTAGTATTTCTTAGAGAGGATCTTGTCCTTACCCCTTGTGAAGGATCACCAAGGATTAGATCCCTTGGGTGACCGTGTGCATACCTCCATTTCTTAGGAAGATCTTGATTTCTTGCTTGGGGTTGATCTTCTTCATCTTGCTGAATTGTATCTTCTTTGACTTCATCTTCAAGTTGTTTGTCTTGTATGGAGAACTCCTTCATTCTGTCTTCAAGTATACCTGCATCACTATCTTCTTCTTTTCTAGAAGAATCTCCATTAGCTTCATCAAAAACAACATGAATGGATTCTTCAACAACGAGAGTTCTCTTGTTGAAGACCCTGTATGCTCTACTAGATGAGGAATAACCTAAGAAGATCCCCTCATCTGATCTAGCACTAAATTTACTTAGATTGTCCTTTCCATTGTTTAAAATAAAGCAGCGACAACCGAAAACATGAAAATAGCTTATATTGGGCTTCTTATTTTTCATTAACTCATAAGGCGTTTTCTTTAAGATAGATCTAACTAAAGCACGGTTTAAAATATGACAAGCAGTATTTATTGCTTCAGCCCAAAAGTACTTTGGTAGATCCGATTCGCACAACATGGTACGAGCCATGTCTGCTAGTGTGCGATTCTTCCTTTCTACCACCCCATTTTGTTGGGGTGTCCTAGGTGCCGAGAAATTGTGATTGATACCGTTTTCTTCACAAAACTTTTCAAAATACTGATTTTCAAACTCGGTACCAATGATCACTCCTAATTGCTTTTAGTTTAAGATTGAGTTCATTCGAAACCTTATTATGAAACTTGATAAAAGCGGAAAAGGACTCATCTTTATGTGCAAGAAATGAAACCCATGTAAAACGTGAAAAATCATCAACAATTACAAGACCAAATTTCTTACCCCCTAGACTAGCAGTTCTAATGGGTCCAAACAAAGCCATGTGAATTAGTTCTAGGGGTTTTGATGTTGAGACTATGTTCTTAGACTTGAAAGAACTTTCTTGTTTGTTTTCCTAATTGACATGCAGCACAAATTTTGTTCTTTTCAAAAGTCTATTTTTGGTAGTCCTTTGACTAGATCTTTTTGTAATCAATTTAGAAATTAAATCCATGCTAGCATGCCCTAACCTACGATGCCATAACCAACTAGTCTCATTGACTTTGGGATCCATGGCTACAAGACATTGGCCATCCTTCATGGTGAGATCATCAAGGTCTACCATGTAAACATTTCCATGCCTATGTCCTGTAAGTATGATCTCATTGTCAACTGGACTACTAATTATGCATAGTGAAGATTCAAATGACACTTTAAAGCCCTTGTCACAAAATTGACTTATACTTAATAAATTATGTTTTAGTCCATTAACTAACAATACATTGTCAATAAATGAGGAGGGTGATATGGAGATTTTACCAACACCAATGATTTGACCTTTAGCATTGTCTCCAAATGTGACTACTCCTCCTTCTTTTGATTTCAAGGTGACGAAGAGACTCTTGTCACCGGTCATATGCCTTGAGCAACCACTATCAAGATACCACATTCTCTTTTTTATTTCCGGCTACAAGGCAAACCTGCAAAATAATCATGTGAAGCTCTTAGGTACCCAAGTTTTCTTGGGTCCTTCTTGGTTAGTGTAGTTTGTTCCCTTGGGCACCCATACTTTAGTTGTGTTTGTTGACCCCCCTAATGGATTTTGATGAATACAAAATACTAGAGTATAATTCCATTTATCTTAACAATTTAATTGAGGATTTCATGTATTTTATTAAGAATATTGTTAAGAAATGTCTAGGCAAGTTCCCATGATTTTTTAAGGACTATTGAAGAATTTTTGAGATGAAAGAAAAAGTTCAGGGACAGCCGAGACGTCTCCGGGTTGTCTCAGAGACGTCTCTGGCACAAACAGGAAGAACTGGCACGTCTGGAGACGTCCCCGGCACCTGCCGAGTCGTCCCGCGATAGCGGAGTCGACTCTCTCAGTAGCGGAGTCGACTCTCTCAGTGGCGGCAGAAAGGCAGTTTTCAAGAGATATGCGCAAGACGTCCCCACCGTACGCGGAGTCGTCCCCGCAAGTAAAAAGCAGACTTCCCGAGTCGTCCCCGAGGTAGCGGAGTCGGCTCTCTCAGGGTTTTCCAGAGGATGTCATTTTCGGTGATAAGGCAGCGGAGACGTCCCCTGAAAGAGCGGAGTCGACTCTCTCAGAGAATTTCAGAAGACATGTTTTTCGGAGTTATAACAGCGGAGTCGTCCCCAAGGCAGCGGAGTCGTCCCCATGCAAAAAGTGCAAACAAGCCGAGACGTCCCCGTAAAGTACAGAGACGACCCTCTCAGAAAAACAGAAAAACAAGGATTCAAACGATACAATTCCAGAGTCGTCCCCGTAAAGTGCCGAGTCGACCCCAAACAAAGTGAAAAGTAAATTTATACAGCCGAGACGTCTCGCGTTGAAGCGGAGACGTCTCCGGAGCGCCCGGGACGCGACTGACAACTTTTGCAGGTTTGGTTTGAATTTCAAATCTCTTTTACTTTATCTCTAACGGCTATATTTGCTTTTTGGGCTATAAAAGGGACCTCTTAAGTGCTTCTCAACAACTCTTCACCAACCCAAAGCTAGATCATTTAAGAGAGAAGCAAGAGAGAGAAGTTCAAGGGAGTGAGTGCATTCAAGTGAAGAAATCAAGTGCTTTCAAGCTTCCCAAGTGATTTCAAGCTCAACCACTCTCTTCCGCTCGGGATTCAAAGCTCATACTCAAGCCTACGCGATCCACATCGGAAGAATCATCATTTCCCCACGCTTCCAACGGCAAAAGAATTCTTCCGGGTTCTATTGTTTAACATTGTCATATTTGCTTATTTAGAGCTTTTCAATCCTTTGTAAAACCTTTCATTGTGGTGCTTGTTCCAGTTAAGGGACTTGGAACAAGGGAAAGGCGTCCCAAGCCTAAGTGAAATTGGGGGTTATAGGGTTTGTTGTTAGCCCGGTGTAAAACAACGAGTTGGGTAGTGAACTCGCAAAACTACCGTACTGTAATCGTGGATTATAGTGGAAATTCCCAAAGGTGCTTTGGGGAGTGGATGTAGGAGCAGTGGAGGCTCCGAACCACTATAAAAGCTTGTGTTTGCGATTGTTTGTCTTCATAGCTTTATTTTAGCTTTAGCTCATACATTTGTATGTTTTATTTTTTAATTAGACAAAAGTTTTAAAACACCCAATTCACCCTCCCTCTTGGGTGACCATCTCTGGGCAACAAGTGGTATCAGAGCAGGTGCTCTGTGTATTTCTTGAAAGACCTAACCGTCTTAGCCAAAGATCTAGATGGCAACACCCTTTAACAATGTTCCTGCTGAGGGGCAAGCAACCAATAGACCTCCACTCTTCAATGGGACAAATTATACCTATTGGAAGACTAGAATGAAAATCTTCATTCAAGCACAAGACTATGCCTTGTGGAGGGTTATAGTCAAGGGACCACAAGAACCATCACACATGGTTAATGGCATTCAAGTTCCCAAACCTGAGGAGGATTGGGATGAGAATGATGATAGGATGGCTCAACTCAATTCAAGAGCCATGAACTCATTATTTTGTGCTCTAGATGTAAATGAGTTTAATAGAGTCTCCACATGTAGTTCCGCTAAGGAAATATGGGATAGGCTTGAAGTTACCCACGAGGGTACAAATCAAGTCAAAGAGTCCAAAGTGAACATTCTAGTTCACAAATATGAGTTGTTTAAGATGGAACCTAATGAAACCATCACATGCATGTTTACACGCTTTACCGATATAATTAATGGTCTAAAGAGTTTGGGTAAATCTTATACTAATCCGGAACTTGTAAGTAAAATTCTCAGGTCTTTGCCGAAAGCATGGGAAGCAAAGGTCATGGCGATCGTAGAAGCCAAAGACCTCAACACCTTGGGGCTAGAACAACTTTTGGGCTCATTGATGACGCATGAGCTCACGATGAAGCAACATGAAGATGATTTGCCAAAGAAGAAGACAATTGCACTCAAGGCTACTTCGAGTGTGTGTGAAGAAGAAAGTAGTGAGAGTGAGGAAGAAAGTGAGGACGAGGACTTGAGTTTGATAGTTAGGAAGTTTAAAAATTCATGAGGAAATAGAAACCCTTTCCAAGGAAAAAGTTTGGAGGGAGAAATGATTGGGAAAAAGAAAAAGAAAAAGAAAGAGACCCAATCATATGCTACGATTGCAAGAGACCGGGACACATTCGTTCCGAATGCCCTCAACAAAAGAAGTTTTTTTGGAAAGAAGAAGAAGAAGGCATTGAAGGCAACATGGGATGATAGTGACACATCATCCTTGAGGATGATAGTGTTATTTTGATGATTAACAAGCAATTCTCTAGAGTATGCTATAAGTTAAAATTGATACTTCATTTATAAGTTCATTGCTCTCAGTACATTTGCTTAATTGGAAATATATATATGGTCTTGTTCATTTGGATGAAACTAACCTTGAGAATGCAGCAAAGTGTGGATTGAGTCGACCCATAGGTTGATTGGGTCGACCTCGGCACATCGAGGAATCATCTGGCACACTCCTGCAAAAAACAGCACAAATGAACAGTGAGTTGGGTCGACCCAAGGTAAGCAAGAGTCGACCCAACCTCCAAAGAACCTCAAAATGCAAAGGAAGAATGCTCTCTGGATTTACTGAGAGGGTCGACCCAAGAAGAAGTTGAGTCGACCCAAGTAAACCTTGAGTCGACCCAAGGAAAGGTTGAGTCGACCCAAGTGAAGAAAGGCTGAAATTCAAGGCTCTGAATTTTCTGAAGCTGACCTTGGGTCGACCCAAAGAAAGGTTGGGTCGACCCAAGGCAACAGAAGGCTGAATTTCAAGTTTCTGTGTTTTCTGAGAGGGTCGACCCAAGAAATGGTTGAGTCGACCCAAGTAAAGGTTGGGTCGACCCAAGGACAGGTTGAGTCGACCCAAACACGGGCTGAACATAACGGCTAGTTGTGCAGAAATGCTTTTTGGACTCCCAACGGCTATAAACGGCTAGTTTCTTCAATCCAACGGTCAGAAAGGACTATTTGGAGGTTGGAGAAGTATTTAAGAGGGAGTATTCATCAGAGGAAGTAAGCTTTGGGGAAAATACATCAAGTGCATTCAAGAGAGAACCCTAGCAAGACAAGCTTCATCAAGAGCTTCATTCAAGAATCAAAGAAAGGGATTGAGCAGATTCAAAGAGGCATTAAGAGCTCCTTCCCCCATTGAAGAGTGAAGCTTCCTTGACCAAGAAGAGCAAAGCGACTTCAAAGCGATAATTTTTTTCTAACTCTTCTTGTTGTTCATATTGCTTTATATGCTCATCTAGGAGTTTAAATCTTTTCTTTTCATTTGTTTAAACACTTTGTAAAGGTTCGTTGGTAAGCCCGCAAAACCAACAAAGGTTCGTTGGTAAGCCCGCAAAACCAACAAAGGTTTTTGGTGAACCCGGAAAACCAAAGTTGTATAGGTTCGTTGGTGAGCCCGCAAAACCAACAAGGTTCTTGGTGAGCCCGGAAAACCAAGTGTATAGGTTCGTTGGTGAGCCCGTAAAACCAACAAGGTTTTTGGATTGTGAGCCCGGAAAATAATCCAACCGTAATCCGCAAGATTATAGTGAATTCCCAAGGGTACGCTTGGGGAGTGGACGTAGGTGCTAAGGAGAGCACCGAACCACTATATATTGGTGTGTTTGCATTGTGTTTGTGCTTTCATTATCTCTTGCTTTATCTTCTCTTCTTGCATTAGATTAACTCACTTAAATAACCTAAGAGAGCATCCATCGCACTTAATTAAGAAAGTTTTAAAAGTACCAAAAATTTAGAAGAAACCAATTCACCCCCCCTCTTGGATTGTCACCTTGGGCAACAAGTGGTATCAGAGCAAGGTGCTCTAATAGTACCCATTGATCTCACAATCAAGAGTTAAAGATCATGACAACCAAGTGGGATGTTCTATAGGAGAGGGACAATTAATTGATAGACCACCTCTATTTAATGGCACAAACTACACTTATTGGAAAGCTAGAATGAGGATATTCATTCAAGCTTCAAACTATGAATTATGGTACATCATTACTAGAGGCCCTCACTCACTCTCTCACACTATTAATGAAAAAGACTTAGCACAATTGAATGCTAATGCTATGAACATACTATATTGTGCTATCCATGAAACTGAATTTAATAAAATCTCTGCATGTTTATCTGCTAAGGAAATCTGGGATACTTTAGAAAATATTTATGACAATATTCTGTTTAGCTCACATATGCTTCAATTACATACTAACAGTGAGCCTGCAGAAAACGATGTTGAATCTCCCAATCCAGAAGAAAGAACAACAAATGAAGAATTCGGTGATGAAAACAAGGATCCATACCCAAACACCGAAAAATTCAAAAGCTTCCTAAAGACAAAGAAGAAGAGGAAGCAAGAAGAAAGTAAGAAAGAGATAAAAAGGAAGAAAGCCTTGACCAAGGAAGAGTCAAGCAAGAAAATAAAAGTTAGGAGCAACAATGATGATACTAGCTCCAAAGAAATACAAGGGGTAACTAACTTGTGCTTTATGGCACAAGAAGATAAGGTACAATCTGAATCTACTCTTACATCAAATGATTTTCAAGAAGAATTTTCTTATGATGAATTATTAAATGCTTTTCATGAATTGTATTGTGAATGTAGAAAACTAGCTATGAAGAATAAAAATTCTAAGAAACTAAATCTAAAAATTTCAAAAGAAAGAAATTCTTTTGGTGAAATACAAGACAAACTAAATTCTGAAAATGAAAGCTTAAGGTTAAATTCAGAACAATTGATTCAGAAAAATCAGAATTTAATTAAAGAAAATCAAAACCTAAATGAAGAAATCAACCAATTAAAATCTTTTATTAACAAATCCACTGTAAGTTCAGAAAAATTAAAAACGATGTTTGAAAGCCAACATGCTGTTTTTGATAAATCAAGACTTGGCTGGATTCCTTTGCTCAATAATAAAACCCTAAAGAAAAAGGTTATCAATTTGCCAAGCAAACCATCAAATAAGATAACTTATTTCAAATATAAAAAGATTGGGCATAAAAACTTTACTTATGGTTCTAATTCGAATAAATCAAATGGTAAAGTTATTACGATTAAACAAATTTGGATTCCAAAAGGAACCATATGCACTAACCCTCAAGGACCCAAGCAAGCTTGGGTACCCAAAATGAAAAATATGAGGGTATAGATGTAGGTGTGCCAAGCTACCCATGGAACAAATGAAATTTTCATACAAATGGGTGCATTGACACATAATTAAAGATAAGTCTCATTTTATTCATTAAATTTAGTATAAGGTTTAACATTCTACTTCGTGTATTGAAATTATCTTTTTTATGAAATTACGATACTCTCTGCATCAAAGTTTTTAAATGCCTCATATGTTAAATTTTATCTCAACGAGTTTAGCATGAAACTTTCTAGTGCTTGCATCATGATAAGAAAACAATGAATGGATATATATATAACCTTCTTCTTCAAGTTTACAAAAATCTAAATTTCCTCTCTAGTATAAACACTTGATGCTGATTTCATACCTTCATGTTAAAACTTTATTGAGCATAATACTTATGAAATCTTATTTCATTATTTGTGAAGGTATGAGTATAATTTATCATAATATCACTCATGCCTTATGTGATTATTTGAAATATATTATGATTTACTCTATAAGTCGCATGTATGCATCATATGTTTCAATCATAAATGATTAATGTGTCGTGATCATAATGAAAATTCTACTAAAAAGTTTTATAACAATGATTTTTTTTTTTTTGTAATTCTCAAGACTATTCAAAAAATCTAAGATTAATAAATCTGATCTTTAAAGTGTCTCATTTAGTATAATCACTGTATCCTTGATTGAATGATTAATATCCTTACATAAAATTATCTCGAATTCTATTGATTAATGTTAACACGTCATGTTTAATCTGAGCATAAAAATATTCTAAAAGTATGAATATTAATTCCTTTGAACCATCTCCCATAAGTCAAATATAAAATCTTAATTAATCTAAAAGAAAATTGCCTATCTCTCTAAAACAAGATTATTTGTATTGAAAGCCGAATCATAACCAGAATTTTGATAGAAACAACTATTTAAAATAACTTGATTAAAACTTAACTGGTATATCTTATTGATAATTATTTTAGGCAAATAGAATCTAAGCTACATTGCTTCTGAAAATAAAAAAAAAAAAATTGGTTTGACTTTGATAAATCTTCCTATTGCCTCACATGGGTGTCCTTGAACCATATTATTTAATAAAATTATCTCTTTAGTTCAAGTGACTTGTGCTTACTTATATTTAGACAATCTCTTGAGTAAAGTGACTTAATATTCAATTATTGTCATATCTTATGTTGAGTCATCTAGCTAAAGAAATATATTGTATGAATGTTTTGTATCTTGAAGAAACTAATGACTTTCCTTCAAGAAAGAAAAAGAGTTTATTAATGATACAGGATTTATGAGCAAGAAATTTCAACTTGAAGGACACCTTGATGAAAGATACAATAAACATTCCTTTGCAAACAAAAAAGGAGAGAGATTTTCTTCAGCCAAGGGTGTAAAGAATCTAAAAGGTATTTGGCTTGAAGAATGCTAAATACACTGGTAATCTAAACTCTTCTCTTGTGAGTTAGTTGAGCAAAATCAATAATCTGAAATTATATGGTAGCATGATTAAACCTTTAATTGCTGATCATCTTGATATCATGCTTCATTCTCATGCTAGTGATGATTGTTTCATGGTGTGATTAAATTGAAGTTTACTTTTTCCTATATAATGCATAACCATGAAATACACAAGTTTATGCCTCAAATCTCTAATTCAAAATAACTTGTGATAAGCTATGAATCATTGGGCATAATGAAAATGCTGTTTGCATGATATATATTTATATGCAGCATATTAGATTAATTCTTTATTCTGCTCTTTCATGTAACTACTTGAAAATAACAAAAAGAGAGAGAGGTAAAGAAAAGAAAATGGATATTATTCAAGAGAAGTAAAATCTAAGTAAAGGCAAATACTTCAATCTTAAGGAAAAGCAAAACAAGCATAATACATTCGGCACATTTGTGAGACTAATATGAACATTCCTTTGGAAGAGATAAAATCCGTAATTAATTACAGGAAAAGGTTGAAGTGAACATTTTAAACCTTCTATATTGCTCATCATAGGGATGGTGCCAATGGGGAGGCTAGTGGTAGTACCCGGCACTATTTGACCCAACTATTCGGTGCAGGGCATATTAGGGACGGCACAAGAGGGAGGCTAGTGGTAGTACCTCGTGCCCCTTCCAACTCCACCGGATAGGGCGCAAATAGAATATAGAGCATAGAAAAGTAAAACCGAAAAATAAATGAAGATAATCAAAATGTTCATTGAATGGTTAAAGAAAGAAATTAAAAATTTGGAGAATGAATGATAAATAAATAAAAATATATAAGAAGGTTGTGAAAAATCAAATGAAGTTTGAATCACTTGAAAACACACCTTAAGGATAAAATCAGTGCTAAATTGTATTTAAATAAAGGAAATTTTATTTGAAAAGAATTGATTTTGATCCATGACATGCTTGTTATGTTTTGCATATTTTGAATTATGTGTTTTCAATATTCAAATAGCAAAGATCTTTCCTAGATATAACTTGTAATGCTTCATGCCTATAAATTTTGATTGAAACATGTTATTACCAACAACAACATCATTTTGTTTAATGAATATATTTTGAAAAATAAAAAAAAAATTTATTTGAATTTGCAAATTAGGCAAAATGGATTGATTTAGACATATCTTTTATCTTGCCTAACATTAGTACATAATATCCTCCAATTTGTACCAAAATTCAATATGAATTACAAAGATTCTGGATGTGCTCTAATGTTCTTGAAATATGTGTCTTCAATCTTAATAATTTAAGATGAGCTACAATGTAGAAGATGCATATCTCAAATTATAATCCTGAAAGGCTCCTTGAAAATTTTTATGAAATTCAGAATCTGATGTTGTATAAAAGCTTAAACTTAATTTAAAAATGCCTCTATCATTGTATTTTTGTAACCTTCATTATATGCTTCAATGATTGCATCATTTTGGGGAATAACTCAATATGAATTTCTAGATAAAATACAGCTTAAGAAAAATAGAATAATTCTGATGCCTTGATTGCTTGCCCTGATACGCATCTGAAACATATCATTTCTTATCTTCAAAGTGTACTAATATTGGTCTGAATGATGTGTCTTTTGATGATCTTGATTGCAAACAAATATTTTTTAATATATGATTTTATTTTGATATTGAAAAGATTTATTGTGCTTCATATATACATTGCTGAAAAACCTTGATTAAGAAATTGAGTTCTATAAATACATATACTTCAATGGTCATCTATATATTTTTTTCCTCTCCTACATTGTTAAAGACTTTCATCAAAATATATATGTATATATATTATTAAAAGAGTGAATGATCTCAAGTCTAGAAATATTTCAGCTCACTCAAATGATTCTTAAAAGAAAGAAAATGTAAATGCTTTTGAAAGAATTTGAGCTTCAAATGAATCATTTTCTGATTAATATTTCAGTACATTTTCTCAAAGATTAAGAGGAAGCATAACTTGTTCTTAAAAGATTAAAAAGAGTGATTGCTATAAATTTTGAATAACTCTAGATCACTCTACATTCTTGATATCATAAAGTTTCAGTTTTATTCACGTTTATCATTAAAATCTGAAATTCAACAAAAGAAAAGAAAGTTTAAAAGAAAATGCATCTTTTGAGGGGGAGCTTTAAATACTCAATCTCTTTATTGAAAATTATCTTCAAACTCTAAACTCTCAAATGGAATGATTAATTGAGGGGGAGAAAGAAAATTTCAGAGGGAGAGATCATATAGAACTTAATCATGTAAATTCACAACTAAAGATGAGAGAAAGAATACCAAATGTAAAGTGGTATTAAACTCTGTGCTTCATTGAATATCTTTTGAAAGTTGGATTTTCATCTGTACTTAATTGGTAAATCACTTGTTTTGAAAACTAAGTGAAAAGGATTCCATTTGTCTTAGTATTGGAAATTTACTTTGGAATCTACTAATGAGCTCTTATTGGCTTGCACTTTAGCGTTTCAATCATGAGCCAATTCATTTTAATTGATTTTGATGTTATGATCTTTAAAGGAGTAAAAGAAAGTCCTAAGAGAGCTCTAAAAGAACTTTCAAAGCCTTGAATTTTATGTATCCTACACTACATAAATTCATGTTTTGGTATCTATGCCCCAATACTTTTATTTGGATTTTCATCCGTGCCTTTCTTTGAATATTATTCTTGATACTCCTTGAAATAACTTGAAAAAGATTCCATCTACACTTGATTTCAAAACTATCTTTGGAATCTACATTTAGAGATCACTTCTGGCTTACATTCTAAATATCTCATTCCTAAAGCCAAACACATAGAAATAAGATATCATTTTATTAGGGATCATGTGCAAAATGGAAACATATGAGCATATATGTAATGAAAAACAATTAGCTCACATATTCACAAAACCCTTGAGTGAAGATAGAGTCTGCACGCTAAGGAGGAAATTAGGCATATGTGATCCTTTTTATTGAAGAGATATAAAAGGGAGCAAGCCAATCTCATGATACATTCCTCCCATTTCTAAAAACCCATGAAACATGAGTCAAACTTGTTATCTATAGATTCCTTACTCATGTATCATTGTCCCATAAAGAGTTTATAAGGATTGGAAGCAAGGAAAACATTTTAGAAGCAAAACGGAAGAGAAAAGAAAAATTCTGCACTTGGGTCAACCCAACCCAGAATAGGGTCGACCCAACGTTGAGTCGACCCAAGAAATTTCTTGAGTCGACCCAACGTCGGGACCCCACTGTTAAAAGGGGGACCCGTGAGCTATTTAGGGCACTGTTTACCCTTTGTCCTCTTCCGAAAACCTTATTTTCCACTCTCAATTAGAGTCTCCCTAGGCTGATCTTAGCATCTATATTTAGAGCCTAGGCTAGAAATCTAGTTCTCGTATGTATCTTGCCTTTTCTCATATATATCTTGCTTTTTCCCTTATGAATCTTGTCTTTCCCTTATATCTTTAAATCTTGATTGTGGAACATTGTACTTTTCATCATTTTGAGCATTAATATATGAAAATGTTCCTATTTTGATCAATGAAGTCTGAAGTTTGTTCTTTATTGCATCTTTTCCCATATATATGTTTTTGATGATAACAAAAAGGGGGAGAAGAGAAGGAAAGAGTATATAAAGGAGAAGAGAAGGAAAGAGTATATAAAAGAGAAGAGAAGGAAAGAGTATATAAAGGGAGAAGAGGAAAGAGTATATAAAGGAGAAGAGAAGGAAAGAGTATATAAAAGAGAAGAGAAGGAAAGAGTATATAAAGGGAGAAGAAAAGAGTATATAAAGGGGGAGACGAAAAGATAGAGTATTCACTCTAAGAAAAGAAAGAGTATTTCATTTGAGAAGAAAGAGTATTACTTTTGTGAGAAAGAGTGAGTAAAGAAGTTATGAAAAGAAAAGAGAAATAAATGGGCAAACAAATTGAAAATTATATAAGAAAGCTTACATATCTAAGGGGGAGCAATTTGTAACAATGAAAATCATCAAATCAAAAATTTCTATCATAATTCAGAATTTGGCACATATAAATTCAGAATTTGGCACGCTCCTTTCTCACCTCGATACATAAGCTGAAACTCTTATTTTATCTCAAATTTTTGAAGTTTCATTGCTAATGAATTATAAATGAAAGGGGGAGCCATTCAAAAAAAATCAAATTGGCAAATTTTGAATGATATAGGGGGAGATTTCACTTATATATATGAAAAGCTGAAATTCTGAAATTCAATCCCTTTTATAAACTGATTTTAAAGACAAGTACCAATAGGCTTATACTCTTTATTTTGTAATCATCAAAAAGGGGGAGATTGAGGATGATAGTGTTATTTTGATGATTAACAAGCAATTCTCTAGAGTATGCTATAAGTTAAAATTGATACTTCATTTATAAGTTCATTGCTCTCAGTACATTTGCTTAATTGGAAATATATATATGGTCTTGTTCATTTGGATGAAACTAACCTTGAGAATGCAGCAAAGTGTGGATTGAGTCGACCCATAGGTTGATTGGGTCGACCCCGGCACATCGAGGAATCATCTGGCACACTCCTGCAAAAACAGCACAAATGAACAGTGAGTTGGGTCGACCCAAGGTAAGCAAGAGTCGACCCAACCTCCAAAGAACCTCAAAATGC
Organism: Phoenix dactylifera; assembly: GCF_009389715.1. Lineage (NCBI taxonomy): Eukaryota > Viridiplantae > Streptophyta > Magnoliopsida > Arecales > Arecaceae > Phoenix > Phoenix dactylifera. Next base: position 39,823 of record NW_024068517.1, on the reverse strand, counting down.
AAAGGAAGAATGCTCTCTGGATTTACTGAGAGGGTCGACCCAAGAAGAAGTTGAGTCGACCCAAGTAAACCTTGAGTCGACCCAAGAAAAGGTTGAGTCAACCCAAGTGAAGAAAGGCTGAAATTCAAGGCTCTGAATTTTCTGAAGCTGACCTTGGGTCGACCCAAAGAAAGGTTGGGTCGACCCAAGGCAACAGAAGGCTGAATTTCAAGTTTCTGTGTTTTCTGAGAGGGTCGACCCAAGAAATGGTTGAGTCGACCCAAGTAAAGGTTGGGTCGACCCAAGGACAGGTTGAGCCGACCCAAACACGGGCTGAACATAACGGCTAGTTGTGCAGAAATGCTTTTTGGACTCCCAACGGCTATAAACGGCTAGTTTCTTCAATCCAACGGTCAGAAAGGACTATTTGGAGGTTGGAGAAGTATTTAAGAGGGAGTATTCATCAGAGGAAGCAAGCTTTGGGGAAAATACATCAAGTGCATTCAAGAGAGAACCCTAGCAAGACAAGCTTCATCAAGAGCTTCATTCAAGAATCAAAGAAAGGGATTGAGCAGATTCAAAGAGGCATTAAGAGCTCCTTCCCCCATTGAAGAGTGAAGCTTCCTTGACCAAGAAGAGCAAAGCGACTTCAAAGCGATAATTTCTTTCTAACTCTTCTTGTTGTTCATATTGCTTTATATGCTCATCTAGGAGTTTAAATCTTTTCTTTTCATTTGTTTAAACACTTTGTAAAGGTTCGTTGGTAAGCCCGCAAAACCAACAAAGGTTCGTTGGTAAGCCCGCAAAACCAACAAAGGTTTTTGGTGAACCCGGAAAACCAAAGTTGTATAGGTTCGTTGGTGAGCCCGCAAAACCAACAAGGTTCTTGGTGAGCCCGGAAAACCAAGTGTATAGGTTCGTTGGTGAGCCCGTAAAACCAACAAGGTTTTTGGATTGTGAGCCCGGAAAATAATCCAACTGTAATCCGCAAGATTATAGTGAATTCCCAAGGGTACGCTTGGGGAGTGGACGTAGGTGCTAAGGAGAGCACCGAACCACTATATATTGGTGTGTTTGCATTGTGTTTGTGCTTTCATTTTCTCTTGCTTTATCTTCTCTTCTTGCATTAGATTAACTCACTTAAATAACCTAAGAGAGCATCCATCGCACTTAATTAAGAAAGTTTTAAAAGTACCAAAAATTTAGAAGAAACCAATTCACCCCCCCTCTTGGATTGTCACCTTGGGCAACAATCCTCCAAGGAAGAGAAGGAAGAGACCGCCAATTTGTGCTTCATGGCATTCGAAGACGACGAGGTATGTCAAAACTCAACTATAAATTTTACTTTAGAAGAATTGTATGAAGCTTTTCAAGAACTTATGGGTGATTGTAGTATGTTAGGAGCAAAGAATAAAGAGTTAAAAGCCTCCAATCAAAAACTCAAAGAAGATATTGAAAACCTATTGATTGAGAAGGAGAGCGTTAAAAATATTAACACCATTGACCTAGAAAATAGAAACTTAAAACTTAGCATTGAAAATAAAACGGGAAAAATACTAATTAAGGAATTAAATCTAAAAGTAAAATCTCTACGCGATAATAATACCTCACTTGCACAAAATGTTGAATCCCTTAAAAAGGATAAGGAAGAACTAGTTAAAGAAAATTTAAATCTTAAGAATGAGGTACATAAATACAAACCAATTGTTGAAAAATTCACACAAAGCTCTGAAAAATTAAATCTTATTCTTTCAAATCAAAGAGCTGTTTTTAATAAAGCCGGATTAGGATATAAAACTAACAAACAACAAAAGTATCTAAAGAATTTCTTTGTAAAAGCAAAAGATGTAAAAACTGAAAAACCTACATGCTTTCATTGCGGAAAGAATGGACATAAAGCCTACTCTTGTATTCAAAGAAAGATCCAAACTAACAAGAGTACATTTGTGAAAGCTAAAAACATAACTAAAGTATGGGTGCCTAAAGGAACCAACTACACTAACCACGAAGGACCCAAGAAAACTTGGGTACCTAAGAGCTTCACATGATCATTTTGCAGGTATGCCTTGCAGCCGGGAATAAAAGGAGAATGTGGTATCTTGATAGTGGTTGCTCAAGGCATATGACCGGTGACAAGAGTCTCTTCGTCACTTTGAAATCAAAAGAAGGAGGAGTAGTCACATTTGGAGACAATGCTAAAGGTCAAATCATTGGTGTTGGTAAAATCTCCATTTCACCCTCCTCTTTTATTGACAATGTATTGTTAGTTAATGGACTAAAACATAATCTATTAAGTATAAGTCAATTTTGTGACAAGGGATTTAAAGTGTCATTTGAATCATCACTATGCATAATTAGTAGTCCAATTGACAATGAGATCATACTCACAGGACATAGGCATGGAAATATTTACATGGTTGATCTTGATGATCTCACCATGAAGGATGGCCAATGTCTTGTAGCCATGAGTCCCAAAGTCAATGAGACTAGTTGGTTATGGCATCGTAGGTTAGGACATGCTAGCATGGATTTAATTTCTAAATTGATTACAAAAGATCTAGTCAAAGGACTACCAAAGATAGATTTTGAAAAGAACAAAATTTGTGCTGCATGTCAATTAGGGAAACAAACGAGAAGCTCTTTCAAGTCTAAAAATATAGTCTCAACAACAAAATCCTTAGAACTAATCCACATGGATTTGTTTGGACCCACTAGAACTGCTAGTCTAGGGGGTAAGAAATTTGGTCTTGTAATTGTTGATGATTTTTCACGTTTTACATGGGTTTCATTTCTTGCACATAAAGATGAGTCCTTTTCCGCTTTTATCAAGTTTCATAATAGAGTTTCGAATGAACTCAATCTTAAACTAAAAGCAATTAGGAGTGATCATGGTACCGAGTTTGAAAATCAGCACTTTGAAAAGTTTTGTGACGAAAATGGTATCAATCACAATTTTTCGGCACCTAGGACATCCCAACAAAATGGGGTGGTAGAAAGGAAGAATCGCACACTAGCAGATATGGCTCGTACCATGTTGTGCGAATCGGATCTACCAAAATATTTTTGGGCTGAAGCAATAAATACTGCATGTCACATTTTAAACCGTGCATTAGTTAGATCCATCTTGAAGAAAATACCTTATGAGTTAATAAAAGGTAAGAAACCAAATATAAGCTATTTTCATGTTTTCGGTTGTCGATGCTTTATTTTAAATAATGGAAAGGACAATCTAAGCAAATTTAGTGCTAAATCAGATGAGGGGATCTTCTTAGGTTATTCCTCATCTAGTAGAGCATACAGGGTCTTCAACAAGAGAACTCTCGTTGTTGAAGAATCCATTCATGTTGTTTTTGATGAAGCTAATGGAGATTCTTCTAGAAAAGAAGAAGATGGTGATGCAGGTATACTTGAAGACCGAATGAAAGAATTCTCCATACAAGACAAACAACAAGAGGATGAGATCAAAGAAGATACAATTCAGCAAGATGAAGAAGAAGACCAACCTCCGTTGAGAAATCAAGATCTTCCTAAGGAATGGAGGTATGCACATGGTCATCCAAGGGATCTAATCCTTGGTGATCCCTCACAAGGGGTAAGGACAAGATCCTCTCTAAGAAATACTAGTAATTATCTTGCATTCGTTTCACAAATCGAGCCTAAATCACTAGAAGAAGCTGAAAAAGATGATAATTGGATGAATGCTATGCAAGAGGAATTAAACCAATTTGAAAGAAATGAAGTTTGGACTTTAATGAAAAGACCCCCTAATGTTTCAATTATAGGCACCAAATGGGTATATAGAAATAAACTAGATGAAGATGGAATAGTAATAAGAAACAAAGCTAGGCTAGTGGCCAAAGGCTATAATCAGGAGGAAGGAATAGATTTCGATGAAATTTTTGCTCCTGTTGCTAGGTTAGAAGCTATTAGACTACTTTTGGCATATGCATGCTTCATGGATTTTAAACTCTATCAAATGGATGTAAAAAGTGCGTTTTTAAATGGTTATATAATGGAGGAAGTTTATGTAGGACAACCTCCAGGTTTTGAAAATCACTTACATCCAGATTATGTGTATAAATTGCATAAAGTATTGTATGGACTTAAGCAAGCCCCTAGGACATGGTACGAAAGATTAAGTAATTTTCTAATTGAAAACAAATTTAAGAGAGGAAATGTAGACAAAACCCTCTTCATTAAAAGAAAAGGAAATGACTTACTGCTTGTACAAATTTATGTGGATGATATAATTTTTGGTGCTACTAATGATAGTCTTTGTCAAGAGTTTGCCAAGCTTATGCGGGGAGAATTTGAAATGAGCATGATGGGTGAGCTCAACTTCTTCCTTGGGCTACAAATAAAACAATCAGAGGAAGGCATCTTCATCAGTCAGTCCAAATATGTCAAGAAAATGTTGGAAAAATTCAAGATGAAGGATGCAAAGGAAATCAGCACACCCATGGGCTCAAGTTGCAAGCTTGACAAAGATGAAAAAGGTAAAAATATAGACTGCAAATTGTACAGAGGTATGATAGGCTCATTACTTTACCTTACTGCTAGTAGACCAGATATATTATTCAGTGTTTGTATGTGTGCTAGATACCAAGCATGTCCTAAGGAATCACACTTGCAAGCTGTTAAAAGAATTTTTAGATATCTGGTAGGGACATCTAATGTAGGCTTATGGTATTCTAAACAATCTGACATAAATTTAATTGCTTATTCCGATGCTGATTTTGCCGGGTGCAAACTCGACAGAAAAAGCACAAGTGGCACATGTCAATTCTTAGGTGCTAATTTGGTTTCCTGGTTTAGCAAGAAACAAAATTCAGTTGCCTTGTCCACAGCTGAGGCTGAGTACATTGCAGCTGGAAGCTGTTGTGCCCAAGTTCTTTGGATTAAGCAACAACTTGAAGACTTCGGTATCAAAATGGATAATATACCAATTAAATGTGATAATACAAGTGCAATTAATTTAACAAAAAATCCTGTCCAACACTCTAAGTCAAAGCATATAGAGATTAGGCATCATTTTATTAGGGATCATGTGCTGAAAAATGATGTGATGATTGAATATGTATGTACTGAAAATCAATTGGCCGATATCTTTACAAAGCCCATTTGTAAAGATAGATTCAACTTCTTAAGGAATGCTTTGAGCTTGTATGATCCTAGCAAATAAATTGAACTTGTATTGCATTGCTTTGCTACTCAAACTAGTAATCCACCTCAAGGTAAACATAAGTGAAAGCATGAATTCATCTAAGCTAAATGACGAACTGTTTGACTTTCCGGAGGATGGTTACCCTCTCTTGGACTCTTCATGGAGATATTTTCAGAGCCAATTTCATAGGTATTCGAAATTTGGTCAAACATTCCTCATTTCAATATTAATAATTCAAAAATCATTATCAAATTATTATAGGATGTATTATTAAGGGGGAGGATCACAAACAAATTCACTCTGTGTTTATCAAAAGAAATCATGTTGATTAGGGTGATTAAATAAAAAATTGGGAAAAGATAGAATTCAGTCTGAAATTTTTCAGTGCCGGAGACGTCTCTGGCAAATCGCAGAGACGTCCCCCCAGGAGAGACGTCTCGCCTTAGTCGCGGAGACGTCTCGGGGACCGAACGAGGTTTTTTAAAATAGGTCGAAACAGCTCGAGCCGACCCGAGCTTTCCCTTTCATCCCCGACAAAAACAAAAACCCTAGCCTCCATTTTTCTCCAACACAAACCCTAGCCTCTTTCTCCTCATTTCCCTAGGATTTCCATTCAATGGCACCCAAAAGAGCTAGGAGGACTGGTGGGAGGCGTCCTAGGGCAGCGGCCGACGGTGAGGAACGGAGGGAAGAACCTTCCGCGCCGTCTCCTCCGGTTGCTCCGCCGACCACAACCATTTCCTGTGCAAATCGCACAGTGACAACCGGGAGGTACATAGATTTTCATTTTCTAGATAATGAGGGGTTCTCTATTGGAGAGAGACTCCGAGCCCAAGGGTGGGAGCACCTTTGTACCCTCAATACCTCGACCTACCCCGGCCTTGTTAGAGAAATGTTTAGTAATATGGCTTTAGGGGACTTAGGGTACACTGCATATGTCCGGAGGACATTAGTAGAAATTAATGAGGACATCTTATCCACTGTTTTGCAAATCCCTAAGGACGGTGAGGCTCCAACCTCACATCCCCAAAGGGAAATAGCCCTAAACTTACTTTTAGGACGAGAGGACTGCGGCCCTCTTGATGTAGTGAACTCACAAGACCTAAATGCCGAGATTAGATTACTTTTAAGTATTGTCAACCGGGTCTTGTTTCCTAAAACCGGTCGCTTCGATTTTGTTTCGGAGCGAGATTTAGTTATCATGCACCATATCCTACTAGGAATTCCTCTAAACCTCCCTAGACTCATGTTAAACTACATTGCTCTATGTCATAGGTATTCTAGGTTTAGTATACCCTATGGCATGATATTTACCCTAGTATTTAAACACTTTAAGGTTCACATTCCCGAAAATGAACCTGCAAAACCCTTGAGAAACACCGACTACTATAATGAGGGCACAATGCGAAGAATGGAGTTTCAAAAGGTAGATGGGTCTGGGGTCAAGGTACCAAAAAGAAAAGCTCAAACCCTAGAGCCTAAGATCCCACATCAGGAGTCTGACCACCACTCTCCTCCACCTAGCCACATGGATTTTCCTGATATACCCTCCAGCTCAGCTGGACCTTCCACATCCATGCCACCACCTCCTCCAGTCAGTGGGCCCTCCTTCCTATCAGAAGACCAGATGCGCACCTTAGCATCTGTCATTTGCCAGCAGATGAGGGAGGAAATGAGATCCATGATTTCTACTGAGTTGGCCCCCATCAGAGCTTCACATGAAGGGCTTCTACAAGAGCTGAAGGAAATTAGAGCTCAAATTGAAGCTACAACGCAAGAAATAGTTGGTGTGGGTGCCACCCAAACATACAGATCAATTGAGCTAAAGGACAGCTTGAAGACCATTTCAAAGAGTCTTAAAGAGTTGACAAGCCCAGGAGGAAATGTGGGCACCTTGGTTGCCCAACTTAGAGGAAGAATTGAAATGGCAACCATAGAATTTGAAGCACTCGTGGCAGCCTTCCATAAGTCACAGGGAGATCAGTTCAAGACCCTAATGGATTCAATCAATGCATTTATAGATGCAGCTTGTAGGGCTTATGAGCAACGTCGCCGATAAGGGACTTTTTGTAGACATCTAGGGATCTTCTTTTTGTATACCCTAGGCTATTTTGAAACACTTTTTGTAGTAAAAATCAAAACTTGTAATGATTTCTTCTTTTAACTATGTACTGACTTCAAAGGTTTACAATGATACATGAATACAATTTCTTTTGAAACCTTGTGTATGTGCTACTGTGTATGTGATTCTGTGGCTGTGTATGTGTTTCTTGTGATGTGCCATAAAAATCTCATAACATACCTTAAGTATTCAAATTCAACACAACTTATCCATGCATATGACACAGGGGGAGCACATCTTGTGATAACTATGTTAAACAAAAAGAGGAGTCTGAAATGAATTCCAAAACAAAGGGGGAGTGATATGAATGACTAAAATTCTTTAATAGAAATAACTTGGACAGGGGGAGCACAACTTGAATCTCCTTGAGTAGTTCATGGAAGGATAATTTGTCCCCTTCATTGTTGATGACAAAAAGGGGGAGTAGATATATAGAAGGGGGAGTAGAACCAAGAGTAGAACCAATATGGATATTGGATACATTGGAATGCAAAATACGAAATTCATACTCCAAAGTTGAATTAGAAAGATAAAATTGAAAAATATTGGCTTTTAGATAATTGCCCTTCTGGAAAAGAAAGGGGGAGTCAAAAAGAACTTAGCTTTCAAATTTTAACTTAATTCAAATTCAGTTGATATGCTAAAATTGCTTAAGAGCTATAAAGATCAATCTTATGCATAATGATAGAACTGAAAATTGACTATTTTGAATTATGCACACTGTATCTAGCTCTAATCAAAACATTATGCTTGTACATCTGATCAAATACTATGTATATGTTTAAATTTCGAATTTTGCATATACTTAGTGTTTTGTCATCATCAAAAAGGGGGAGATTGTTGACCCCCTAATGGATTTTGATGAATACAAAATACTAGAGTATAATTCCATTTATCTTAACAATTTAATTGAGGATTTCATGTATTTTATTAAGAATATTGTTAAGAAATGTCTAGGCAAGTTCTCATGATTTTTTAAGGACTTATTGATGAATTTTTGAGATGAAAGAAAAAGTTCAGGGACAGCCGAGACGTCTCCGGGTTGTCTCAGAGACGTCTCTGGCACAAACAGGAAGAACTGGCACGTCTGGAGACGTCCCCGGCACCTGCCGAGTCGTCCCCGCGATAGCGGAGTCGACTCTCTCAGTAGCGGAGTCGACTCTCTCAGTGGCGGCAGAAAGGCAATTTTCAAGAGATATGCGCAAGACGTCCCCACCGTACGCGGAGTCGTCCCTGCAAGTAAAAAGCAGACTTCCCGAGACGTCCCCGAGGTAGCGGAGTCGGCTCTCTCAGGGTTTTCCAGAGGATGTCATTTTCGGTGATAAGGCAGCGGAGACGTCCCCTGAAAGAGCGGAGTCGACTCTCTCAGAGAATTCCAGAAGACATGTTTTTCGGAGTTATAACAGCGGAGTCGTCCCCAAGGCAGCGGAGTCGTCCCCATGCAAAAAGTGCAAACAAGCCGAGACGTCCCCGTAAAGTACAGAGACGACCCTCTCAGAAACAGAAAAACAAGGATTCAAACGATACAATTCCAGAGTCGTCCCCGTAAAGTGCCGAGTCGACCCCAAACAAAGTGAAAAGTAAATTTATACAGCCGAGACGTCTCGCGTTGAAGCGGAGACGTCTCCGGAGCGCCTGGGACGCGACTGACAACTTTTGCAGGTTTGGTTTGAATTTCAAATCTCTTTTACTTTATCTCTAACGGCTATATTTGCTTTTTGGGCTATAAAAGGGACCTCTTAAGTGCTTCTTAACAACTCTTCACCAACCCAAAGCTAGATCATTTAAGAGAGAAGCAAGAGAGAGAAGTTCAAGGGAGTGAGTGCATTCAAGTGAAGAAATCAAGTGCTTTCAAGCTTCCCAAGTAATTTCAAGCTCAACCACTCTCTTCCGCTCGGGATTCAAAGCTCATACTCAAGCCTACGCGATCCACATCGGAAGAATCATCATTTCCCACGCTTCCAACGGCAAAAGGATTCTTCCGGGTTCTATTGTTTATCATTGTCATATTTGCTTATTTAGAGCTTTTCAATCCTTTGTAAAACCTTTCATTGTGGTGCTTGTTCCAGTCAAGGGACTTGGAACAAGGGAAAGGCGTCCCAAGCCTAAGTAAAATTGGGGGTTATAGGGTTTGTTGTTAGCCCGGTGTAAAACAACGAGTTGGGTAGTGAACTCGCAAAACTACCGTACTGTAATCGTGGATTATAGTGGAAATTCCCAAAGGTGCTTTGGGGAGTGGATGTAGGAGCAGTGGAGGCTCCGAACCACTATAAAAGCTTGTGTTTGCGATTGTTTGTCTTCATAGCTTTATTTTAGCTTTAGCTCATACATTTGTGTGTTTTATTTTTTAATTAGACAAAAGTTTTAAAACACCCAATTCACCCCCCCTCTTGGGTGACCATCTCTGGGCAACAGTGTTTTTACCTTTTACAAATGTACTCTTGTTAGTTTGAATCTTTCTTTGAATACAAGAATAGGCTTTATGTCCACTTTTTCCACAATGAAAGCATGTAGGTTTTTCAGTTTTGACATCTTTTGCTTTCACAAAGAAATTCTTTAGATACTTTTGTTGTTTGCTAGTTTTATATCCTAATCCGGCTTTATTAAAAACAGCTCTTTGATTTGATAGAATAAGATTTAATTTTTCAGAGCTTTGTGTAAATTTCTCCACAATTGGTTTGTACTTATGTACCTCATTTTTAAGAACCAAATTTTCTTTAGCCAATTCTTCCTTATCATTTTTAAGGGATTCAACATTTTGTGCAAGTGAGGCATTACAATTGAGTAAGGATTTTACTTTTAGATTCAATTCCTTAATTAGTATTTTTGCCGTTTCATTTTCAATGCTAAGTTTTGAATTTTCATTTTCTAGGTCAATGGTGTTAATATTTTTAACGCTCTCCTTCTCAATCAATAGGTTTTTAATATCATCCTTTAGTCTTTGATTGGAGGCTTTTAATTCTTTATTCTTTGCTCCTAGCATACTACAATCACTCATGAGTTCTTGAAAAGCTTCATATAACTCTTCTAATGTAAAATTTGTAGTTGAGCTTTGACATACCTCATCGTCTTCGAATGCCATGAAGCACAAGTTGGCGGTCTCTTCCTTCTCTTCCTCGGAGGAGGATGTGTCACTATCATCCCACATTGCTTTCAACGCCTTCTTCTTCTTCTTTCCAAAGTGCTTCTTCTGTTGAGGGCATTCGGAACGGATGTGTCCCGGTCTTTTGCAATCATAACATATGATTGGGTCTCTTTCCTTTTCTTTTTCCTTTTTCCAATCATTTCTCCCTCCAAACTTCTTTCTTGGGAAGGGTTTCTTTCTTCTCATGAATTTCTTAAACTTCCTTACTATTAAACCCAAGTCCTCATCTTCGCTTTCTTCTTCACTCTCACTATTTTCTTCTTCACACACACTCGAAGTAGCCTTGAGTGCGATTGTCTTCTTCTTTGGCAAATCTTCTTCATGTTGCTTTATTGTGAGCTCATGCGTCATCAATGAGCTCAATAGTTGTTCAAGCCCCAGTGTGTTGAGGTCTTTGGCTTCTACGATCGCCGTGACCTTCGCTTCCCATGCTTTCGGCAAAGACCTAAGAATTTTACTCACAAGTTCTGGATTAGTGTAGGATTTACCCAAACTCTTTAGACCATTTATTATATCGGTGAAGCGTGTGAACATGCATGAGATGGTTTCATTGGGTTCCATCTTAAATAACTCATATTTGTGAACTAGAATGTTCACTTTAGACTCTTTGACTTGATTTGTACCCTCGTGGGTAACTTCAAGCCTATCCCATATTTTCTTAGCGGAAGTACAGGTAGAAACTCTATTGAACTCATTCACATCTAGAGTACAGAATAACGAGTTCATGGCTCTAGCATTGAGTTGAACCATCTTATTATCATTCTCATCCCAATCCTCCTCAGGTTTGGGAACTTGAATGCCATTAACCATGTGAGATGGTTCGTGTGGTCCCTTGATTATAACCCTCCACAAGGCATAATCTTGTGCTTGAATAAAAATCCTCATTCTAGTCTTCCAATAGGTATAATTTGTCCCATTGAAGAGTGGAGGTCTATTGGTTGCCTGCCCCTCAGCAGGAACATTATTGAAGGGTGTTGCCATCTAGATCTTTGGCTAAGACGGTTAGGTCTTCAAGAAATACACAGAGCACCTGCTCTGATACCACTTGTTGCCCAGAGATGGTCACCCAAGAGGGGGGTGAATTGGGTGTTTTAAAACTTTTTGTCTAATTAAAAATAAAACACACAAATGTATGAACTAGAGTAAAGATAGAGGTATGAGAACAGTCAATCGCAAACACAAGGTTTTATAGTGGTTCGGAGCTTCCACTGCTCCTACATCCACTCCCCAAAGCACCATTGGAAATTTCTACTATAATCCAAGATTACAGTCCGGTAGTTTTGCGAGTGCACTACCCAACTCGTTGTTTTACTCCGGGCTAACAACGAACCCTACAATCCCCCAATTTAACCTAGGCTTGGGATGCCTATCCCTTGTTCCAAGTCCCTTGACTGGAACAAGCACAATAAACAAAGGTTTTACAAAAGATTTGAAAGCTCTTAATAAGCAAATATGACAATGAGAAATAATGAAAAACTCGGAAAAATCCTTTTGCCGTTGGAAGCGTGGAAAATGGTGATTCTTCCGATGTGGATCGCGTTGGCTTGAATATGAGCTTTGAATGCCGAGTGGGAGTGAGTGGTTGAGCACGAAATCAGTTGGGAAAACTTGAATGCACTTGATTTCTCCTCTTGAAAGCTCTATCTCCCTTGAACCTCTTTATCTTTCTTCTCTCTTGAATGATCTTGTGTTGGGTTGGTGAGAAGTTGTTGGAAGGCACTTAAAAGCTCCCTTTTATAGCCCAAAAAGCAATAGATCCGTTAGACACAAAAATATGACCGTTTGAAATTCAAATTTACCTGAAAAGGTGTGTCAGTCGCGTCCCAGGCGCTCCGGAGACGTCTCCGCTTCAACGCGAGACGTCTCGGCTGTATAAATTTTCTTTTGACGTTGTTTGGAGTCGACTCTGCGCTTTACGGGGACGACTCCGCAGAAGGACTCTATGACTTCTTGTTTTTCTGTTTTTCTGAGAGAGTCGCCTCGGCACTTTACGGGGACGTCTCGGGATGTTTACGCTTTTTGTATGGGGACGACTCCGCTGCCTCGGGGACGACTCCGCTGTTTTATCTCTGAAAAATATGTCCTCTGGAATTCTCTGAGAGAGTCGACTCCGCTCTTTCAGGGGACGTCTCAGCAGTTCTGTCAACGAAAAACACACCCTCTGGAATACCCTGAGAGAGTCGACTCCGCACTCTCTGGGGACGACTCGGGATGTCTGCTTTTTACTTGCGGGGACGACTCCGCTTCCTGTGGAGACGACTCGCGCGCATCCCTTGAAATCGGCCTTTCTGCCGCCTCTGAGAGAGTCGACTCCGCAGTGTCGGGAGTCGACTCCGACCCTGCGAGACGCCTCGCCAGGTGCCGGGGACGTCTCCAGACGTGCTAATTCTTCCTGTTTGTGCCAGAGACGTCTCTGAGACAACCCGAAGATGTCTCGGCTGTCCCTGATCTGTTTTCTTCAACTCAAAAATTCTTCAATAAATTCTTGAAAAATATGGGAACTTGCCTAGACATTTCTTAACAATGTTCTTAATAAAACACATGAAATCCTTAGTTAAATTGTTAAGATAAAAAGAAATTATACTTTAGTATTTTGTATTCATCAAAATCCATTAGGGGGTCAACAGACGAGGACCTTCTTTTTCTTATATTTGCTGCCCTTCTTAAGCAAGGGACAGTCAACTCTGAAATGTCCCGTCTTCTTGCATTCATAGCATCCGATTGCTTCATTTTCCCTTTTCTTACCTTTATCCTTGTTGTAGGAACTTGAGGGACCTCTCCTCTGATGAAAGGACTTCTTCCGATTGATGAATTTTCTGAACTTTCGCACGAGAAGAGCCTCATCATCATCTCCCTCATTATCTTCTTCTTCGCTGCTGCTACTGCAAGATAAATCCTTGTTAGAAGAAGTGGATTTGAGGGCTATTACCTTTTTCTTATGAGAGGATTCTTCTTCGCTGTGTTGTTTCATTGTGAGCTCGTGCGTCATCAGGGATCCAAGAAGCTCCTCAAGTGGAAGCTTGTTCAAGTCCTTGGCTTCTTGGATTGCCGTTACCTTGGCCTCCCATGACCTTGGCAAACATCGAAGAATTTTCCTGACAAGGTCACTGTTAGTATAATTTTTGCCAAGGCTTTTTAGGCCATTGACAATATCAGTAAATCTAGTAAACATGCAAGTGATAGTTTCATTAAATTCCATCTTAAATAGTTCATATTTATGAACTAGTATGTTTATTTTAGATTCTTTTACTTGATTCGTGCCCTCGTGGGTCACTTCAAGTCTATCCCATATCTCTTTTGCAGAATTGCAAGTAGAGACTCTATTGAATTCATTACGGTCTAAGGCACAATAAAGCACATTCATTGCTTTGGCATTTAGTTGTGCCTTCCTAATATCATTATCATCCCAATCTTTTTCAAGTTTGGATATAGTAACACCTTCCACAAAAATTGATGGGATGTATGGTCCATTAACTATGGTGCTCCAAATCTCATAGTCTTGAGCTTGGATAAATATCCTCATCCTAGCCTTCCAATAGGAGTAGTCGGTTCCATTGAAGAATGGAGGTCTATGGGTGGATTGCCCCTCAATATGAGAAGATCCAAATGGGGTTGTCATTTTGATCTTTTACTCTTTTGACAGAAGAGTTCCGGCTCTGATACCACTTGTTGCCCAAGAAGACAACCCAAGAGGGGGGGTGAATTGGGTTTTAAGTAATAATTGCAAATTAAAACTTAATGAGTAACTAATTAAACTTTATTGCAAGTGGATTAATTAGTTTACTATATGTAGTGAATGAAGGGAATGGAAGAGACAATGAAACAATCACAAACACAAGAGATTTTATAGTGGTTCGGAGCTAACCCTTGCTCCTACATCCACTCCCTAAGCTTCACTTGGGAGTTCACTATAATCCCTCAGATTACAGCCGGTTGTTTTACAAGCTCACAACCCAACTTGTTGTTTTACGAGATCACAATGAACTCGGTCGGTTTTCACAGGCTCACCGACTAGAACCACCCGATTGTTTTTCTGGGATCACAATCGAACCCTTACACGTTGGTTTTACCCTCGGCTCACCAACCAACCTTAACACCCTTGATTCAATCCCTTGATTGAATCAAGTAAGAAAAGCAGTTTGAAAAGAGTACAAGGATAGCTTCTTGAAAAGCAAATATAAATAATATGAATAGAGAAGAGTTAGAAGCCCTCAAACAGATTTTTGGATGTGAAGAAAGGGGCTTCTCGAACTCTGCAACTCCTCTTGAGTGTGCTGAAGATTTGCTGTCAGAAGGGGAGCCTCGAATGCGAGGAGGACGTTTGGAGGATGGACTACAATGCACTTCTTCCTTCTTTCTCTTGTATTTACTCTTAAGAGGCTTTGGTAGGTGGAAATCCCTTTTTGCTTTTAATGGAGTCTCTCTCTCTTCCTGTCTATTACTGTTCACTCTGGCTATTTAAGCAATCCCCATCGAAAACTAGCCGTTAGACACACTTTTAGAGCCATTCTGCACAATCTGCAACTCCTGACATAGTGTCCGTTGGGATCGGAGTCGACTCGCTCGATCTGGAGTCGACTCGGCTGTTGCTGGAGTCGACTCATGCTTTACTGGAGACGACTCGCCCACGGTTCAAAATTTGAAATAAAGTGCTGTCCCGTTCTGGAGTCGACTCGGCCAAACTTGGAGTCGACTCGCCAATATCTGGAGATAACTCTGCCTTCTGGAGACGACTCGTTTTCAGGAATCCAAAGGTCTTTCTTTTGGGTTTACTTCCTCGAGTCGACTCGGATTCTCTTGGAGTCGACTCGGCTCTCAGAGCCTGAATACTGGTCTTCTGTCTTTGGAGTTGAACTGCCTCGAAGTCGACTCAGACTTTGCTGGAGTCGACTCGGCTCTCAGACACCGAAGTTGGCTCTCTGACTTTTAGTCTTGCATTCCTCTGAGAGTCGACTCTTGCCTTTTTTGGAGTCGACTCGCCAACCATTGGAGTCGACTCGAGTTCTTCTGGAGTTGACTCGGCTCTCAGAGTCCAAAAATAACTTCTCTGTCTTTCTGTCTGTTACTCCTTGGAGTCGACTCGAAACTATCGGGGGTCGACTCGGCAAGCATCGGAGTCGACTCGGTGACAGGGTCTGAGATTCATCTTTCTGTCCTGCTGTCTGTTCTCAGTCGGAGTCGACTCGCAGTGTGCCGGAGTCGACTCGAGCATGTGCCAGAACGTCTGAAACACTTGGAGTCGACTCGAAATCCTTCGGAGTCGACTCGAGTTTCAGCCTTTGACTTAAGCTGATTTCCACATGCACTCAAAAGAGGATTCTTACAAATTTTGCCTGATATGCTGGATTGAATTCATTAGTATAACATAAAATATACTCAATGACTTTGTGCTCATCAAAATCAAATAGGGTTATAATCAATCACTCCACAGACCCCGACCAAGATCGGGATGCCCTGCTGAGTCGATAGTGAGCCCAAGCTCTCTCGACGTCAGAAAGCGTCGCGGGGTCGACAGCAAGCCCAAGCTTCCTCGACCTCGTGCACGATCCTCCGACTAAGGTCGGGATGCCCCGCTGAGTCGACAGCGAGCCCAAGCTCCCTCGACTTCGGGTAGCGTCGCGGGGTCGACAGCGAGCCCAAGCTCCCTCGACCTCGTGCACGATTCTCTGACTAAGGATGGGATGCCCCACTAAGTCGACAGCGAGCCCAAGCTCCCTCGACCTCGAAAAGCGTCGCGGGGTCGACAGCGAGTCCAAGCTCCCTCGACCTTGTGCACGATCCCCCAACCAAGGTCAGGATGCCCCGTTGAGTCGACGGCGAGCCCAAGCTCCCTCGACCTCGGGAAGCATTGCGGGGTTGACAGCGAGCCCAAGCTTCCTCGACCTCATGCACGATCCTCCGACCAAGATCGGGATGCCTCGTTGAGCCGACAGCGAGCCCAAGCTCCCTCGACCTTGGAAAGCGCCACCGAACAACGCCAAGTCGACAGTGGGCCAAACCTCCCTCGATCTCGTGCACGATTCTCCGACTAAGATCGGGATGCCCCGCTGAGTCGACAGCGAGCCCAAGCTCCCTCGACCTCGGGAAGCGTCGTGGGGTCGACAGCAAGCCCAAGCTCCCTCGACCTCGTGCACAATCCTCCGACTAAGGTCGGGATGCCCTGCTGAGTCCATAGCGAGCCCAAGCTTCCTCGACCTCGGGAAGCATCGCGGGGTCGACAGCGAGCCCAAGCTCTCTCGACCTCGTGCGCGATCCTCCGACCAAGATCGGGATGCCTCGTTGAGTCGACAGCGAGCCCAAGCTCCCTCGACCTCAGAAAATGCCGCCAAACAATGCCAAGTCAACAGCGGGCCAAGCCTCCCTCGACCTTGCGGCGACATCTTCACAACACTACGGCGACATTCGGTGCCGTCCAACGCCTCTCACCATGGTATGCCCCAATCTGGGCAAGGGCACCTTGTTGGTTCGACCGGCCAAAGAATGCCACTGCGGTCAACCTTGGAGCGGAGTCACAGCGAAGACGCTCAGCTCGGCTCGAGCAATCTGACCCAAGACACTTAGCTTCGGCTACACAAGAGGTGCACCCTACTCGGCATGGGTATCCCTCTATACTTACTTGCTTATATTACAGAACAATCAACAAAGCCCCGACCAAGGTCGGGATGCTCTCCTGAATCAACCACGAGCCGAGGTTCCTTCGACCTCATGCATAATCTTCCGACCAAGCTCGGGAAGCTCCTTACCACCAATCTCCAGCTCGATCTCCACCTACTCCAGACTCCTCCGGACGAAGGCCCGGCTAAGTCCGAACGTCGACTTAAGCCGAGACAGCCTGCAATGACGACCTCAAGCTATGCCCGATGATGCCCTGGCCGAGCTCGAAAATGCCAAGTCACTGACCATGAGCTCAAGTTCTGCCGGATGACACTTCGACCGAGTTCGAAATCAAAGAGCATGAAAGCTCCAACGATAGCCCAACCTCGGCCTATGTTGTCATCGAGCCCGAGCTCGAAGCTTCAACAAGCTTCTTCTGGAAGCCGAGCCCAAGGACTTGGCAAAATTTTTCCAGAGGATAGGTCTAAAGGCTTAGCAGGACTTCTTCGAAGCCCGAGCACAAGGACTTAGTGAGTCCCCCTAAAATCTAGGCCTAGAGCCTTAGCATAATTCCTCCATAAGCGGAGTTTGAAGACTTAGCAAATTCTACCGAATTCTACCGGAGTCTAGGTCTAAAGACATAGTCGAGCTCGAAGACTTGGTGAAATGCGCCAGATGGAAATCCAACTCAAGCAGCCAAAATAAAAGTTTATCAACTTTGCAAACAGAAGCAAGCACAAATACTCGCAGAATCTAAAAAGAGGATATTTCATTGATAAAAGCCCGAGGGCTGAGTACAAAACTTGACCTTGAGGTCGACTCACCTGGCCGGACAGTGGCCACAGAGGTCGACCTCGTTTACAAAAGAACAAGGAAAAAGAAAGGAAAAAGGAGGCTAAGTCCTAAGGGGCAGCGGCTGCTTCAGCATCGGCCTCGGGATCGTCCACAACGATCACTTGGGGGTCCTCGGCAGAAACTATCTCGGGACCATCCGCAGCGGCCTCGGATGGGGCTTCACCAGTGGCCTCGGGAGCGTCCCCGATAGCTTCCCCGGAGAGAGCCTCCTGCGCCGCCTACTCGGCCGCGTCAGCCTCGGCCTCAACGGTCTTCCGCTCGGCTTCAAGAATTATGGGAATGTTGTCGGTCCTATCGTCGAGGCTTCCGAGCTCGCTCTCTACGCCGATTCCCATTCTTGGCCGAATAACCTTGAGGTCGAGCTGGGGGCAAAACCGCTGCATTTGCCTCCGAAAGTTCTCGAAGCAGCGGAGGAATCCATCCACGGCATCCTCCTCCATCAGATCGCGGAACTCTTCCGACTCCTTGAAGAGTACCACCGCATCTCGGGCCTGCTCCAACGCCCTTTTTTTCGAGCTTCGAGCTGCTCGACCTTCAAACGGAGAACCCCCCTCATACTTGTAGCCGGCGGCCTCAGAGCGGGCCTCGGCTAGACGCACCTCGGAGGCGCGCAACTCCGACCTCGCCAGAGCGTGCGAGGCTTTCTACTCTTCGAGCTGGTCGATCGCCGATCGCCGCTCGGCTTCGGCAGCCTCCATTCGCTCGATGGCCTCCATCCGCATGGCCTCAGAGTCGGCAAGCTTCTTCTCGGCTCCCTCCAGCTGCCTTTGGCTCCTCCGAGCCTCATTCTGGCACTCCGAAGCTATAAGAACCAGCATGTCGATCTCATGAAGATACTATAGAAAAAGCGATGATAAGTAAAGGTTAAGGAAATGCCCATAATTGAAACAAAAATGAGGAGACGACTTACTCGGACGATAGTGCAGTAAGTCTGATCGACGAGGTTGCCAGGATCGATGATTTCGAATTCGGCCCGGTCAGCTGGGAGCAATATGCGGCGAAATACCTCACGCGTGGCATTGCTATCATGGAGGGCCGAATCGCCCTCATGGATCGGAGACTCTGGGTCGTCTGACCCCCTCTCAGAGTGATCTCCGACCCCGGATGAGCTTGGGACATTGGCCCCCGACGAGCTTGGCCTGCTCGGGCTCGGAATGACAGGATAAGATGCGCTCGGAACCCCAGGGCCCCTACTCGGCTCGGAGCCCGAACGCCGCAGGCGGACAACTTGCCGACCCGATCGCTGAGAAATGGGGGCGGGGCAGGCTGACGGCACCAAATCCCTTGCCCTCCTAGAACCCGAGCTCGCGTGCTCGGCAGCTGGAGGCTCCTCCCGGACGGATCCGAAAGTTTCGGCCCCAGGGTGAAGGGTTCTAGCATGCTATAATGGGCAGCGGAAGCTAGGAAATTTAAAAATTTCTTGATAAAGTTCCTTAACGTAAAACCCTTATAAGCCAAGATCACCTTAATGAAAACAATCAAATAATATAATATAAATGCAGAAATAGAAGAATACCTCTAACGCTAATCCAATGTGCAGAATTTCCACTAGGTGCCCAAGTGTTCACCCTCCAACGTTGATCCACACGAAAACTTGATTTAAGTCTTAAGCTCCAAAGACTTTGATCCTTAATGCAGAATTCTTCTAAAAAACTCTAATGGCTTGCTTTCCTTTCTTTCTATTTTTCTTTAACCTTCTAAAATCACTTCTAATCCTTTTGTCCCAAAGAAGACCACCTTGTCTTGGCTTAGGACACACTAGAAGCAATGCTAGAAAGAAAGAAACTAATGTAAGAAAGAAAGAAGAGAGGAGTGGGGTGGAGTTGGAATGATGAAACCCATGGAGTGCTAGCCTATTTATAATAGGTGTAGGGATGCATCTCCAAGGGATGCATCCCATCCACACATCCTCTCATGAAAGGGCATCATCTAAAGGGCCATATCAAATAAGAGGAGGTGCAGATCAAGTGAGGAGGTGTATCAAATGATATATCCTTTCATGTGGTGCCATATTTTGACCAAGTCAACATCACATGCTAATCACATGTCCATCACGCCTCACCTCTTGATCTTTCATGATGATGATCCAAGGGCTCCAATGCAAGGCGCCATTCACTTGACCCATTATGTCTTCATCCAATGGTGGAATTAAGATCCAATGGTCAATTATGATAGCCATCCTCTAACCCAATCCAATTGGGTTAAACCAACTCTCCATTATGTCTTCATCCAACGGTAGATCAAGATCTAACGGTCTAGATTGAATGATTTATTAAATCTAATCCAATTAGACTCAAACCAAGCCAATTAGGTGCCAACTCTTGGCTAACCCATATTAGAACATGATCTAATCAAATTAGATCAATTAAGATTCGGATTCGAATCCAATTCGAATCAAGAGCTAAGGGTTTGCAACACCTGCTAGGATGTCTATCTTGCTAACATGATCTAATCCAATTAGACCCTTAATAAGTTTTCTTGTGTGTGACCCATTGGGTTCCGTACTTAGCCAGCAATAGGTGTGAGTGCGAGTTGACCCAACTTGATTAGAACTCTTCTAATCGATTTAAGTCCAAACTGCGCGAACCCGAACTTAACAATTAGAATCCTTTCTAATTGGTGATCGAATTAAACTCTTTAATTCGATCAAACCTATAAGACAAGATTCATGTCTAGCAACGTGTCATGTCTACCCGGAAAATATGGAATTTGATGGAAATACCAAAAATACCCTTCAGTGGCAAGTTACCGTGCAGTTCAATCCTTTAAACAAACTGCATTCCGAATATGTATATGAGTATGAATATATGTCAAACTCAATTTCATATTCATATATTTCTCAATCTTCTAATGATAATTCGAATAATGAAACATTAGAAACTCTTTCTAATTTTTATTGTGCTTTGATCAAAGGCTTCCTGAATTATCATATGATTAGAATAAATAGGATGCGATCTTCTTTTACTAGAAGTGATTAATTCCTTATTGACCTACTCATAACCTTCGTACACAATCCACCATATCCAGAAGACCTCGTACATAACTTATTGTCATGAATGAGTGGAAACCAAAATATGGATTTATGTGCACAAGATACTATGGTGATCTCAGGTCAAAGGATCAGTTGCACAACTCCCACTAAGAGAATCATCTTTTGACATGTAAGTAAGACTTCATAAGATTTCTCTTTGTAGGTCAATTCAGTGAACTCATTTCTCTGATGAGCACCCACATCTTTATATTAGTGTCTCCACACAAGTGATTGTGAGATCAATCACCCTCTGCATCGAGCATACATAAGATGTGCCAGTCTTTCCAGTAAACATTAATCCCCAACTCAATGTACCAATGACTGGAAATATTTAAGATTAGGATTTTAGGATTTTAGGTCTCACTAGTATGATCTCATCATAGCCTCAAAATCATTGCCTTAATCTAAGGGGTTCATCACAAATATAATCAACAGCATATGATGAAACACAATGCCTTTATTTATATTAAATGTCATGTACATGATTTGGAAAATCAAAAGAAAATCCTTCACAATACATATTCGATTGGCTTGTAGGGCATCTACTCTTTCAATCTCCCACTTGCACTAAAGCCAATCGCCCTTATATTTCATCCCCATACAATCGAGGTGTTGATCGAACTGCTGTTTTGGTAGAGCTTTAGTGAACGGGTCTGCTAAGTTGTTCTTTGTGTCTACTCGTTCAATGACTATGTCTTGTCTCTCGACGATCTCTCGAACGAGGTGGAAGCGTCTTAGAATGTGCTTGGATTTGTGATGAGACCTTGGTTCCTTTGCTTGAGCAACAGCTCCAGTGTTGTCACAATAAACTAGAACTGGTCCAGCAATCTCAGGAACTACTCCCAACTCAGAGATGAACTTCTTCATCCAGACAGCTTCCTTAGCGGCTTCACTTACAGCGATGTATTCTGCCTCAGTAGTTGAGTCAGCTATAGTTTGCTGCTTGAAACTCTTCCAGCTCACTGCACCACCATTTAGGGTAAAGACATACCCTGAAGTGGACTTGCTATCATCTGGGTCTGATTGAAAACTAGAATCAGAAAATCCTTCTAGTTTTAACTCAGATCCTCCATAAACTAGAAAAATATCTTTAGTCCTTTTTAAGTACTTAAGAATATTTTTTACAGCTATCCAATGATTCTCTCCTGGATCAGTCTGGAATCTGCTTGTTATGCCTAAGGCATAAGCAACATCAGGCCTAGTACATAGCATAGCATATATAATTGATCCTACTGCCGAAGCATAGGGAATAGAATTCATTCTATTCCTCTCTTCAGATGTCTTAGGAGACATTTTCTTAGAGAGACGTATGCCATGACTCATAGGTAAGTAACTGTTAGATGTATGCCCTAGAAGCCAATTTGGCTGACACATTGTTGATTCTAGGGACATAATTTTGTACTTGACTGTTTATTATTGAATAAATAAAAGGCATCTTTTCATTCATATTATTTATGTGTCTATGAATCGTCCAAGAAATTAATAAGATGATGATACAGATTCTCAAGAGTTGAGAATTTGAGCCATGTATCATTGGTGATTAATTTCTAAATGCTCCTGATCAATGGATCATCACGAGGACGGTGATCGATCCGATCAGTGCACAGATCACTTTCCTTCTGGATGGACGAGACTTGAGTCCACAGTGTAGGGACACTGAAGTGATAGTGCAGGTGCTTGTTAGAGAACAAGGGTACTGAGCGTGACCAAGACAAGAAGTCACTTGGATGTCTATCCACTCGTTAGTGACTTGCTTGATGTTGCAGTAGTGTGACTGGTCCTTTGACCTGCGGTGCTTCGGCTACTCACAGTGAGGTTATTGTAGTTTGACTGCACACATACATGGTCTCTAGCCATATGGGTCCATGCAGTGTAGATTGGCTGCAGTAAGTTCACTGTAGGAGTAGGGTATGCACCTATAAGGAATCTATCGACCTTGATAGAAGAGGAGTGATCCTATGTGATTTGTTAGACTGAGTTCTAAGACCTTGGCCAGGGCAGTAATATAAAGTGGAAAAAGAGTTTTCCACTATCGAACTCAAGTCGAATAAATCTTGACATATGACAGACGAAGGGGTTTGACGAGTTATCCATGACCTCCGTCCTGTAGGGATCCACGATAGTATGACTGTATCACACGTTAACTGCACCTAGAGGTTCATCATTCCATTCTGCTGGGTAGCCACTATGTTGACCCTCTAATGGATTTTGATGAATACAAAACACTAGAGCATAATTCCCTTTATCTTAACAATTTAATTGAGGAATTCATGTGATTAATTGAGAATATTGTTAAGAAATGTCTAGGCAAGTTCCCATAATTTTTATGAATTTATTGAAGAATATTTTGAGTTAAAGAAAACAGATCAGGGACAGCCGAGACGTCTCCGGATAGTTTCAGAGACGTCTCTGGCACAAACAGGAAGAACTGGCACACTTGGAGACGTCCCCGGCATCTGCCGAGTCGTCCCTGCGTTAGCGGAGTCGACTCTCTCAGTAGCGGAGTCGACTCTCTCAGTGGCGGCAGAAAGGCAGTTTTTAAGATATATGCGCGAGACGTCCCCACTGTACGCGGAGTCGTCCCCGCAAGTAAAAAGGAGACTTCCCGAGTCGTCCCCAAGATAGCGGAGACGGCTCTCTCAGGGTTTTCCAGAGAATGGTTTTTTCGGTGATAAGGAAGCGGAGTCGACCCTGAGACAGCGAAGTCATCCCCATGCATAAAGTGAAGACAAGCCGAGACGTCCCCTGAAGGAGCAGAGCCGACTCTCTCAGGGTATTCCAGAGGACATGTTTTTCGGAGATAAAGAAGCGGAGTCGTCCCCAAAGCAGCGGAGTCGTCCCCATTCAAAAAGTACAAACAAGCCGAGACGTCCCCTTAAAGTGCCGAGTCGACCCCAGACAACATAAAAAGTAAAATCTTGTAGCCGAGACGTCTCTCGTTGAAGCGGAAACGTCCCCGGAGCGCCTGGGACGCGACTGACAACTTTTTCAGGTAGATTTGAATTTCAAACGGTCATATCTTTGTGTCTAACGGCTATATTTGCTTTTTGGGCTATAAAAGGGACCTCTTAAGTGCTTCTCAACAACTTCTTACCAACCCAACACAAGATCATTCAAGAGAGAAGAAAGAAAAAGAGGTTCAAGGGAGTTAGAGCTTTCAAGAGGAGAAATCAAGTGCATTCAAGCTTTCCCATCTGATTTCGAGCTCATCTACTCACTCCCACTTGGCAATCAAAGCTCGCATTCAAGCCAACGTGATCCACATCAGAAGAACCACCATCATCCACGCTTCCAACGGCAAAAAGGGTTCTTCCGATTTTATTGTTTCTCATTGTTATATTTGCTTCTTAAGAGCTTTCAAATCTTTTGTAAAATGTTTGAATATTGAGCTTGTTTCAGTCAAGGGACTTGGAACAAGGGATAGGCGTCCCAAGCCAAAGTTAAAATTGGGGGATTGTAGGGTTCGTTATTAGCCCGGGGTAAAACAACGAGTTGGGTAGTTTACTCGAAAAACTACCGGATTGTAGGGTTCGTTGTTAGCCCGGGGTAAAACAACGAGTTGGGTAGTTCACTCGAAAAACTACCGGATTGTAGGGTTCGTTGTTAGCCCGGGGTAAAACAACGAGTTGGGTAGTTCACTCGAAAAACTACCGGATTGTAGGGTTCGTTGTTAGCCCGGTGTAAAACAACGAGTTGGGTAGTGCACTCACAAAACTACCGGACTGTAATCTGGAGGATTATAGTGAAATTCCCAAGAGGTCTTGGGGAGTGGATGTAGGTGCTGGGGTGCACCGAACCACTATATGTTTGTTGTATTTGTGATGCTTTTTGTCATTGTCTAACTTGCTCACCTACTTACTTAGATAAATTGCTTGCTTAACTCTTATCCGTGCATCCTTTAGTTGCAAGCATATTTAATTTACTTAATCAAGTCTCATTCAATAAATCAAACTGTTGCTAAGTTTAAATTCTACTGTGCATCTATACAACTTAGCATAATTAATTGAAAAGTTTTAGAAGTAGTACAAAAGTTTTAAAAGACCCAATTCACCCCCCCTCTTGGGTTGTATCTACTGGGCAACAAGTGGTATCAGAGCAGGTGCTCAAATATTATTTGTAGTCTTAACCGACTAGAGCCAAAGATCATGACAACTCAAATAGATAGTTTTCTAGGAGAAGGACAATCAATTGATACACCTCCACTATTTAATGGCATAAACTATACACATTGGAAAATACGCATGCGCATCTTTATTCAATCACAAAACTATTATTTATGGAAAATCATAATAAATGATCTTCACACACTCTCTCAAACGTTTAATGAAAAGGACTTAGCACAATTGAATGCTGATGCAATGAACCTATTATATTGTGCATTAGATAGGAATGAGTTTAATTGCATATCTTCTTGCATGACTGCTAAAGAAATATGGAATATGCTTGAAGACAAATATGAATGCACTAACAAATCTGAAACATCATGTGTAGAAGGAGAGCAGTATCATATTGAAAATCCATGCTTGGTGGCACAAGAGGTACATGCTGAAACTGAAAGCAATTTTACATTCGATGAACTCCATGATGCCTTTTCTGATTTGTATTTAGAATATAAGAAACTTATCTGTAAGAACAAGAACTTGAAGAATGAAAATCAAATTCTAATAAATGAAAAACTGAAACTAACTAGTAAAATTAAAATCTTAGTTAAAGAAAATCAAGAACTAAATCAAAGGGATCAACTTCTCACTGAAAGTCAAGATAAACTTAAGAAAAACAATGAATTACTTTGAGAAGATAACAGAAGATTAACTAAAGAAGTTGACAAATTAAAACCTATTGTTGAACGATTTACCTTCAGCTCTGAAAAATTGAACCTAATGATAAATAATCAAAGAGCTGAATTTGATAAAGTTGGATTAGGATATCAACCTTGGTACACCCAAAAATCTTTTAAGAATATGTTGGTTAAAACAGTCTTTAATTATTCTAAAACAGATTCTTATAATACTGATAAACAAAAGCTAAGTAAAATCTCTTCTATTGTTCCTAAATCTATACATTACAAATTTGATGAACCTAAAAGGCAAAAACAGAAAACTGAAGGTTTATCTACTACTTATGTTAGATCTATGTTTGTTAAATTCAACAAGAGGATACAGAAATACATCCCTTGTAATCCTAAAATCTTTAAATTTATGGACAAAATAGCTATTAAGAAAATATGGGTTCCAAAAGGAACAATTATAGCTAACCTACAAGGACCCAAAAGAGCTTGGGTTCCTAAGTTGAAAATATGATTATTTTTCAGCAAGCATGTCTAGCTATCCAAGGTTCTAATGAAAGATGTTATCTAAGCAATGGGTGCTCTAGACATGTGTTAAAGGATTGAATTTAAAATGTAATTAAGAAGAATGAGTTAAATGAAAGAAATAATGATATAAGTTATTATTGCATCCTCTCATATTGAAATTACTTTAGTATTCGATTAAAATATGAATTGCATGTATTGATCAATTTTGTGATATAGAAAATACTTTTGGAAATATAATCAAATCTCTTCATTTTATAGTATACTTTACTCACTATTGGATAAGTTGCTAAATGATTAATCAATTTATTAAGAATAACTCTATGAATTCTCTATATGCTTGATTGAGAGTTATTATCCATGGCATTATTGTTTATTGATCATAGATATGATAATGTGTACTTGGTATGCTTTTGAATATATGCACTATGAATACCAAGAAACCATCCTTGGCATATAAAATCAACTCATGCTAGTATGTACTTAATCTCAAAAGACCTTGCCATTGGCTTACTTAGATTATCTTCTGAAAGGTCAAAGTTTGCTATGCATGTTAACTAAGGAAACAAACAAGAATCAATTTCTAAATCTAAAGATGTTGTTTCCAACACTAAGTTTTCAAAAGTTTACATTAGCCTTGTTCTTGGCACTCAAATTAAAATATTTTCTGCATTGGCACAAACTCACAAAAAGCGATCAAATGATAAAGGTTTGCAAACTATGAAAGTAAAGTATCATGGCATAGTTTTGAAAACTAATTTTATGTTAAGTTGTGCACAGAAAATAATATTGAATACAATTGTGTCTGCACCAAGAACACCTTAAGTAAAATAGGGTTAATAGAATTCTTGAAGAAATGAAAAAGACAATTGTGTATGATAGTCATCCTTAAAAGCTATCATCACTGTTTGTCATACATATGATTTCTATTAGATCTATTTTTGATGAAAACTCCTTTTGATCTTCAGAAAAATTGGAAATGAACCATTGCATATCTTTCATATTTTTCAGTCATACACGTTATGCTTGATATGATCTTATGAAAATAATGCCAAATCTGATAAAGATACTTCTATCCTTGGATATCATTCATCAAGCAATGCATATAGAACATTCATGAAAAATTCTAGTTGTAGAAGTATCAATTCATTTTATTCTTTATGAGACTAATGATTTATTATCAAAATACTAAAATCAAATTATATGGTTAATCTTTTACATATGCACTTAATGAAGAAAAATTGATGACTACTAAAAGACTAAATCAAGAAAAGAGGAAATAGATCTTGATAAAGATTCTTGCATGATTAGAAGTAAAGATCATCATTATCATGTGCTTGCTTCATGAGCTTTATATTCTGTCAGATGAATGTGTAGAATTCACTCCTATGTGGTTACTTCATTAAAAAGGAGATCTATGAAAAATAACCACCATATTTAAAAATACACATTACATATATGATAAAGCAATATGTGATTTAGAACAAGCATCAAAAGCATGATATATAAAAGCTTAAGCAAATAGAATCTAAACTAAATTGACTTGAACTATCTTGGTTAATGAATCTATCTCTTTAGTTCAAATGATATGTGCTTGCTTATATTTAGGCAATCTCTTGAGTAAAGTGACTCAACATGCAACTATTGTCATATCTTATATTGAGTCATCTAGTTAAAAAATATATATGTTGGATGAATGCTTTGTATCTTAAAGAAACTAATGACCTTCCTTCAAGAAAGAAAAATGAGAAATTTCAACTTGAAGGATATCTTCATGTAAGATACACTAAACATTCACATGCAAACAAGAGAGAGGATCTTCTTCAGCCAAAAGTTCACACATAAGAAATCTAGTTTGGCTTGAAGAACATATAATGAATAGGTAATTTAGATACCTTTCTCACAAATTAGTTGAGCAAAGTCAGTAACTTAAATCTTATTATGGCATGATTAAATTCTTTAATTATTAATTTTTGATATCATGTCTATATGTGTATTGACTGACTTATACTTTTAGAAATTATTTCATGGTTTGCTCAAACTAAAATATATCTTTGCCTATGTCATAACCATGAAATACACAAGTAAATGCTTAAAATTTTGATTTAAAATAACTTGTGAGAAGTTATGAATCCTTGAGCACAATGAAAATGTTGTTTGCATGATATACATCTATATGATACATAAGATTATTTCCTTATTCTGCTCTTTCATGCAAATTACTTGAGAATAACAAAAAGAGAGAGAGATAAAGAAAAGAAAATGGATATTATTCAAGAGAAGTAAAATCTAAGTAAAGGCAATTACTCCAATCTTAAGGAAAAGCAAAACAAGCATAATATATTCGGCACATTTGTGAGACTTGTGTGAGCATTCTTTTGGAAGGGATAAAATTCGTAATTAATTACACCTAAACAGGGAGAGTTTGGAGTGAACATTTTAACCTTTCTATATTGCTCATCATAGGGATGGTGCCAATGGGGAGGCTAGTGGTAGTACCCGGCACTATTTGACCCAACTATTCGGTGTAGGGCATATTAGGGACGGCACAAGAGGAAGGCTAGTGGTAGTACCTCGTGCCCCTTCCCAACTCCACCGGATAGGGAGTAAATAGAGTATAGAGCATAAGAAAGTAAAAATGAAAGACAAAGTAAATGAAAGTATATAAGAAGAATCAAGTCATTTTTTTTATCACTTGAAAACATAATTTAAGGATGAAATCAATGCAAGATTATATTTAAATAGGGGGAGCTTATTTGAAAAGAATTGATTTTGATACTTGACATGCTTGTTCGTAATATTTTAATGTATGACTTAACACACATTATATTTTGCATGTGGCATGATATTTTAAATTATGGGTTCTCAATATCTTTTGTAGTACCCCATACTTGGACAACTTGATTGAATGTTTGAAATACTACATAACATTTTTTGCTTAGTTTTATTGAAAAGAAATTTCAGATTTGTTGTTAGCAATCATCTCTAAAATCTGAATGTTGAATAAAGGAGAAGAGAAGGATATCTCTATTTAGGGAAAATAAATTAATTTTGTTCTATCCTTCAACTTGCCTAAATTTGGTATAAATGTTCAAATTCGTACCAAAACTCAACATTTAATACAAAGATTCTGAATATGCTCTTAAATGTTATTGAAATATGTGTTTTCAATCTTAATGATTTAAGATGAGCTATAATGTGGAAGATACATATCTCAAATTATGATTTCGAAAGCCTCAATTGAAAATTCTATGTAATTCAGAATCTGATTTTGTATACAAGCTTAGACTCAATATGATTTCTAAATAAAATCTTAATGTAAGAAAAACAGAATTAATTCTGATGCCTTTGGTTGATTGCTCCGATACGCATCCGAAACATATCATTTCTTATCTTCAAAGTGTACTAATATTGGTCCAAATGATGTGTCTTTCGATGATCTTGATTGCAAACAAAAATTTCTAAATATATGATCTTATTTTGATATTAAAAAGATTTATTGTGCTTCATGTATACATTGCTGAAAAACTATGATTAAGAAATTGAGTTCTAAAAATATATATATTTCAATAATCATCTATATGTTTTTTCTCTCCTACATTATTAAAGACTTCCATCAATAGAGTGAATGATCTTAAAACTAGAAATATTTCAGTTCACTCAAATGACTCTAAAAGAAAGAAAATGTAAATGCTTTTGAAAGAAATTGAGCTTCAATTGAATCATTTTTTGATTAATACTTTTATACATTTTCTCTAAGATTAGGAGAAAGCATAACTTGTTCTTAAAGGATTAGAAAGAGTGATTACTACAAATTTTGGAATAATACTAGATCACTCTACATTCTTGATATTACAGAATTTCAGTGTTATTCACGTTTATCACTAAAATCTGAAATTCAACAATTAAAATGATTAAAGAAGAATGCATCTTTTGAGGGGGAGCTTTAGATATTCAGTATCCTATCCCAAAGACACTTTATTTTGATGCATACTTTGAATTTTATGGATTGATTTTGATGAACCTCCTTATATTGCAAGACATGCTTTAATTTTCTTGAGATGAGTTCTATAAAGGTTGTCTTATCTCAAACTATATTTTTGAGATTGACAATCTTATTGAACATTATCTTAGGATTCTAAACTCTTAAATGGAATGATCAATTGAGGGGGAGAAAGAAAATTTCAGAAGGAGAGGTCTTATGGAACTTAATTACATAAATCTATAGGAGAGGGAAAGAATACTAAATGAAAAGTGATCCTAATACTCTCCAATATGTATCATCTGAAATTTAAATCTGAAAATCTTTATGATACACCTTGAGGCGTGTTATTTGGTTAGTATATCTTATGCATCACTCATGAACCAAATTACAAATCTTAAAAGCCTCTAATTTAATAAAACAGGGGGAGAACAATGTATTAAATTTTCTTGAGTATCTCTTAGAAAATCTATTTTGAACCTCACTAATGAGTTTTAATTGGCTTGCTCTTTAGAACTTCTATTTTGTGCCAATTCATTATTTGTGCCCCAATGCTCATATTATCATAAAAGAACTTTGAAGTCATTAAGAATTAATGATCCAACATGATGATATGTTTTTCCAAATATATAAGTTTTGATCTTTTACTCTGAAAATTAATTAAATTGCTCTCATGTTGATAAAATACTTAATAGATTGGGCAAAAGGTCTTAAATGTAAGCTTTCATACTTATTATTGAAGAAAAGTTAAATTTCCATTCGTGCTTTTCTTGAATATCATTCTTGGTACTTCTTGAATTAACTTGAGAAAGATTCCACCTACACTTGATTTGAAAACTATCTTTGGAACCACATTCGATGTGTTCTCATTATAATTGGCTCTGATCTATGCTCATTAATCTTTTTCTAATATTATTGCCTTGAGTTATATGATTCATATTCTTGCAATAATTTGACATGCAAATCAGAGTACAAAAAGAAAAAGAAATATTTGAGTATTCTTATCTTTGTGCTTAATGTTTCATTATCTTGCAACCTTTTTGATGTTGTCAAAAAGGGGGAGAAATATCTAAGTATATGCTCATAATGTTGTATGTTTTGAATTGAATACAAATCAGCTTAAATTGAAATATGTTGATTGTGTTAATTGAAATATGTTGATTGTGTTAAGCTGGTTAAATCGAAAGCATTATCATGAAGTATGTTTTAAATATATATGTTTTCTAATTCATGCAACTTAGCTATGCATTAGTCCTAGAACACAATATATTTTATATTGCACATACTCCAAGTTTTGTCATCATCAAAAAGGGGGAGATTGTTGACCCTCTAATGGATTTTGATGAATACAAAACACTAGAGCATAATTTCCTTTATCTTAACAATTTAATTGAGGAATTCATGTGATTAATTGAGAATATTGTTAAGAAATGTCTAGGCAAGTTTCCATAATTTTTATGAATTTATTGAAGAATATTTTGAGTTAAAGAAAACAGATCAGGGACAGCCGAGACGTCTCCGGATAGTTTCAGAGACGTCTCTGGCACAAACAGGAAGAACTGGCACACTTGGAGACATCCCCGGCATCTGCCGAGTCGTCCCCGCGTTAGCGGAGTCGACTCTCTCAGTGGCGGCAGAAAGGCAGTTTTCAAGATATATGCGCGAGACGTCCCCACTGTACGCGGAGTCGTCCCCGCAAGTAAAAAGGAGACTTCCCGAGTCGTCCCCAAGATAGCGGAGACGGCTCTCTCAGGGTTTTCCAGAGAATGGTTTTTTCGGTGATAAGGAAGCGGAGTCGACCCTGAGACAGCGGAGTCGTCCCCATGCATAAAGTGAAGACAAGCCGAGACGTCCCCTGAAGGAGCAGAGCCGACTCTCTCAAGATATTCCAGAGGACATGTTTTTCGGAGATAAAGAAGCGGAGTCGTCCCCAAAGCAGCGGAGTCGTCCCCATTCAAAAAGTACAAACAAGCCGAGACGTCCCCTTAAAGTGCCGAGTCGACCCCAGACAACGTAAAAAGTAAAATCTTGTAGCCGAGACGTCTCTCGTTGAAGCGGAGACGTCCCCGGAGCGCCTGGGACGCGACTGACAACTTTTTCAGGTAGATTTGAATTTCAAACGGTCATATCTTTGTGTCTAACGGCTATATTTGCTTTTTGGGCTATAAAAGGGACCTCTTAAGTGCTTCTCAACAACTTCTTACCAACCCAACGCAAGATCATTCAAGAGAGAAGAAAGAAAAAGAGGTTCAAGGGAGTTAGAGCTTTCAAGAGGAGAAATCAAGTGCATTCAAGCTTTCCCATCTGATTTCGAGCTCATCTACTCACTCCCACTTGGCAATCAAAGCTCGCATTCAAGCCAACGTGATCCACATCAGAAGAACCACCATCATCCACGCTTCCAACGGCAAAAAGGGTTCTTCCGATTTTATTGTTTCTCATTGTTATATTTGCTTCTTAAGAGCTTTCAAATCTTTTGTAAAACGTTTGAATATTGAGCTTGTTTCAGTCAAGGGACTTGGAACAAGGGATAGGCGTCCCAAGCCTAAGTTAAAATTGGGGGATTGTAGGGTTCGTTGTTAGCCCGGGGTAAAACAACGAGTTGGGTAGTTCACTCGAAAAACTACCGGATTGTAGGGTTCGTTGTTAGCCCGGGGTAAAACAACGAGTTGGATAGTTCACTCGAAAAACTACCGGATTGTAGGGTTCGTTGTTAGCCCGGGGTAAAACAACGAGTTGGGTAGTTCACTCGAAAAACTACCGGATTGTAGGGTTCGTTGTTAGCCCGGTGTAAAACAACGAGTTGGGTAGTGCACTCGCAAAACTACCGGACTGTAATCTGGAGGATTATAGTGAAATTCCCAAGAGGTCTTGGGGAGTGGATGTAGGTGCTGGGGTGCACCGAACCACTATATGTTTGTTGTGTTTGTGATGCTTTTTGTCATTGTCTAACTTGCTCACCTACTTACTTAGATAAATTGCTTGCTTAACTCTTATCCGTGCATCCTTTAGTTGCAAGCATATTTAATTTACTTAATCAAGTCTCATTCAATAAATCAAACTGTTGCTAAGTTTAAATTCCACTGTGCATCTATACAACTTAGCATAATTAATTGAAAAGTTTTAGAAGTAGTACAAAAGTTTTAAAAGACCCAATTCACCCCCCCTCTTGGGTTGTATCTACTGGGCAACACACTACATGCTGCTAGGTGTCACTGGTGGATGGTGGGACTCACAGGGATTATCTCGATGATCGATAAACCCTAAAGAGTAGAGTTGGAATCGTTCCAACCCATTGAAAGGAGTTTTTAATGATATAGTGATAGAGATCACAATATATCTCACTACCAGTCAGAATAGAACCTATGGGGTCACACACACTAGAAGTATTGACCGATCCGATGGTTGAAAAGTGATTATGAATCACGAGTAATCAATTCGATTGATAAGAAGTTGAAGAAGGAAAGGGAATTAATTAAATTGGACTTGAAACAAGAGTCCTACTTCGAGTAGGATTCCTAGAGTCCTAATTGGATTAGGACTGGAAATCCTAGTTGGAACTTGGAATAGGATTCCTGCAATCCTAATGAGATTAGGAGTTTTGAATCAAAATTGGATTCCTACTTGGAGTAGGATTCCTAGAGTCCTAATCGGATTAGGACTTCGGATTCAAATAGAGTCCTAATTGGATTAGGACCAAAATTAAATATGTCCTAATTTGGATTAGGATTCCTTAAGTCCTAATTAATTATTAATCTAATGAATCAACATGACTCCTAACTAGATTAGGATTGAAGAGTTCAATTGAGTCATGGTTCATTCAAGTTCTAATTGGATTAGGACTAGCATAGATTGAACCCGATTGATTCATGATTTGGTTAATCCTAATTAGATTAGGACTAAACCATGAGAAGGGCACCTAATCCTCTTTGGAAGAGGATTGGGTTAACCAAGTAAGAGGGGCATGAGCCCCTCTCATCCTTGATTAGGTGCGGCATGAAGAGAAGGGGTCGGCGCCCCCTCTTGGAAAGTAGTCAAGGGCTCCTAACTTGTAGGAGCCCTTCATCCTTATTAAAAGAGGACTAGGGCCGGCGCCCTAGAAAAGTCCAAGAGTTGGCGTCCTCCTCCCCTTCCCTTCCTTCATCCAACGCAAGGAAGAAAAGAGGGCTGCGTGGGGATTCTTCTTCTTCCTCTTCTTCATCCTTCTTCTTCCTCCTCTCAAGCACAATCAAGGGTTGATTGAAAGAGAGGAGATCAGCCATCAAAAGAAGTCTTTGCAAGGGAGCTAGCACCCCGGGAAGACAAGAAAGCTTTGATCGGTCCTCTGCTTCGTGTGGATACCCGTAGAGGCCGGACGTTTGAACGGCTTCAAACGAACCCTCATCCTAAAACCACGATCATCAGTTTGCGGTGATCATCTACCCGCACAAGGTGAAGATCTGATCTTCTAAAGGTTTTAAAAGTTTTTAATTCTTGCCTAACTACGAACGGTTCATGAAACAACGTTCATACGATGAACGTCGATCCCGCACATGCCTCTTCCGCTGCCATCTGATTTAATTTTTGAAATATCAGCGGCATGGGCGGGTTCCCAACAGTAACCTCTTTTACTTCCTTCCATGCTGAATCTTTTCAGCACACGATCTATGTACTTAGACTGGGACAAGCCTAGCATCCTTTTAAATCTATCCCTATAGATCTTTATACCAAGTATATAGGATGCTTCTCCCAAGTCTTTCATGGAAAAGCTTTTTGATAGCCAAGTCTTGACCGATTGTAACATTGGAATATCATTTCCAATGATTAGTATGTCATCTACATACAATATTAAGAAGACAACGGCACTCCCACTAGTCTTCTTGTACACACATGGTTCATCCACATTTTTGATAAAACCAAACTCTTTGACTGTTGTATCAAAACGGATGTTCCAACTCCTCGATGCTTGCTTTAATCCATAAATGGATCTCTTAAGCTTGCATACTTGATTTGCCCTCCCACTTGAGACAAATCCTTCTGGCTGTGTCATGTAAACCTCTTCCTCAAGATAACCATTAAGGAAGGCGGTTTTGACATCCATCTGCCAAATTTCATAATCATAGTATGCAGCTATTACAAGCAAAATCCGAATAGATTTAAGCATGGCAACTGGTAAAAAAGTTTCATCATAGTCAATTCCTTGCTTTTGCCTGAAACCTTTTGCCACTAATCTAGCCTTGTAGGTTTCTACTTGGCCATCTGCTCCAATCTTCTTCTTATAGACCCATTTGCAACCTATAGGGTTTACACCTTCTAGTGCATCAACCAAAGTCCATACTTGGTTGGTATACATAGAGTCTATTTCGGATTTCATAGCTTCTAACCATTTGTTAGAGTCATTACTCATGATAGCTTCCGAATAGGTCAGAGGATCATCATTTTCAACGATGTGGGCTTCATCATTCTCAATGATAAACCCATACCTCTTAGGTGCATTTCGCACTCTATCTGATCTTTGGAGAGGAGATGTGTGTTGTGGTTGTACTTCATCAATGGGTACATCTGGTTGAGGAATATCTTGTGTTTCCATTTGTAGGTCTTGAACTTCTTCAAGTTCAATTCTCCTATCCTTGCCTTTTTCTAAGATAAACTCTTGCTCTAAGAAAGTGGCATGTCTACCTACAAAGACCTTTTGTTCGGTAGGATGATAGAAGATGTATCCTATACTATCTTTAGGATAACCTACAAAAATACATTTATCTGATCTAGCACTTAGCTTATGTCCAAAATTTCTTTTGACATAAGCTTTACAGCCCCATATCTTAAGATACTTAAGATTAGGCTTCTTTCCTCTCCATATCTCATATGGAGTACTAGATACAGATTTTGATGGTACCCTATTTAATATAAGTGCAGCGGTTTCTAGGACAAAACTCCAGAAGGAAATAGAAAGATCTGTAAAGTACATCATGGACCGTACCATATCTAATAGAGTACGATTCCTCCGTTCAGCTACACCATTTAATTGTGGCGTATACGGAGGTGTCCATTCAGAGAGAATGCCCTTTTCTTTAAGATGATTTAAAAACTCACTAGAAAGGTATTCACCTCCTCGATCAGATCGAAGGATTTTAATACATTTTTCAGTTTGTTTTTCAACCATACTTTGATACTCTTTAAATTTATCAAAGGCTTCGGATTTATGTTTCATAAGATACACATATCCGAACCTTGATAAATCATCAGTAAATGTGATGAAATAAAAGTATCCACCTCTAGCAGGAGTTGTCATAGGACCGCATACATCTGTATGTACAAGTCCTAATAACTCTCTTGCCCTTTCTCCATGTCCAATGAATGGAGACTTAGTCATTTTACCCATAAGACAAGATTCACAAGTTCCTAATGATTCATAATCATAAGGATCAAAGAACTCTTCTTTGTACAACTTGTTGATTCTTGATTCGCTTATGTGACCAAGTCGGCAATGCCAAAGAAGGGTGTTATTTACTTCTTCTCTCTTTGTTTTATTACTTTTATCAATATGAAAGACATTGTCATTAAGTAATAGAACAAGAAGACCATTTTCCATAATGCCATTGCAATAGACTTTATTAGAAAAAGAAATTGAGCAACCATTGCTTTTTATATTAATTTCATATCCTTTCTTTAACAACAAAGGAACGGAAATTACATTTCTAATAATTTTGGGCATATAATAACAATCTTCTAATTCCAGGAGCTCTCCCGAAGGCAACTCCAAATGGTAGGTTCCAATAGCTTCAGCCTGGATGGACTCTCCTCCAGCGCCATACAACTCGAAGTCACCTTTCTTCAAAATTCTAATTTTCTGTAGTCCATTCAAAGATTTGTAAATATGAGAACCACAGCCGATATCCAATACCCATGAATTTGAATTTGAAGAACTTAATGATAAGTTGGCATGTAACATAAACATACCTTTCGATGCAACTCTTGCATCGGTCTTCATACTTGCAAGAA
This sequence comes from Phoenix dactylifera, assembly GCF_009389715.1. NCBI lineage: Eukaryota > Viridiplantae > Streptophyta > Magnoliopsida > Arecales > Arecaceae > Phoenix > Phoenix dactylifera. The sequence continues at coordinate 2,659 of NW_024068517.1, read as the reverse complement.
AACTCTTGCAATTTCTCTTCCAGTGGCCTTCCTTGCCGCAGTGGAAACAGGTACTGGGTTTGGAGTTTTTCTTTCCTTTCTTCTTCTTGATCTTGCTACTATTAGGGTTCAACCTTTTCTTAAAACCCTCATTGCCTGATTTCTTCCTTGAGCCCCTATCAACAAGAAGGATCGGATCCTTTTCCTTTTTGATATGGGTTTCAGCTGTCTTTAACATATTTAACAGCTCAGGCAGTGAGACATTCAGCTTGTTCATGTGAAAATTCACAACAAACTGAGAGAATGATTCAGGTAGTGATTGCAGGATCAAATCCTGACTGAGCTCACTATCCATAGCAAAACCTAATTGACTTAATCTGGTGATCAAGTCTATAACCATAAGACAATGGTTTTGCACGGACGTTCCTTCATTCATTCTAGCACGGAACAATTGCTTAGATATCTCATATCTAACAGTTCTACTCTGCTCTCCATACAACTCCTTTAAATTAAGAAGTATGGATTGAGTGTTCATGTTCTCATGTTGTCTCTGTAGCTCATTGCTCATGGAGGCAAGAATGATACATTTGACAGTTAAACTGTCATTCTTCCACATCTTATGTGTGGCTACCTCCTCTTCTGTAGCATCATCCCCTAGATCTCCAAGATCAGGGGTGTCAAGAATATAGAAAATTTTCTCCTGAGTGAGTACAATCTTAAGATTCCTCAACCAGTCTACATAGTTTGGACCGGTCAACTTGTTGGCATCCAAGATGCCTCTTAGTGATAGTGAAGATGTCATTTAATTCAGAATTAATTCTACATAAGCAAAGAACAAAACTATCATAAACAAACCAATCATGATGACATATATACAATTAGACAAGAACTTTATCTAATTGTTACTCCCACTATTTTATCGAATATCATAGCCCTCTCCTATAATAAACGAGAAAATCTAATTTTTCTTAGTAGGGTTGAGATCCTAATTCATCATAAAAGCCTTGTGGTTGCACAACAAACCTTTATGAGTTCAAAGGTAGGAAACTCTTTCCAATTGTATCTCATGCAATTCTCAACTTTATCCTATCCTCTTAAAACACTTATAGCCTTGTGGTTGCACAACAAACTATAATGTTTTAGTTAAGTCAAACCCTTCATTTCCATATAGTCATATTCAAATAATATTGCCCTTGTGGTTGCACAACAAAGCAACATATTAAAATATGTCATAAGCATCTCTATGCACCAAGACAGTATAACATCAGTCCTCATTGCAAGTCTTGTGGTTACACAACAAACTAGCATGGATCTTGACATAATAATGTCGAGGCATGAAGGAAGGATATCAGTAGTGTTTTATCAACATTAAGCTTATCCATAATAGGCAATCAAACAATTGGCCAGGTAAGCAGGTGGGAGGCTCCCCTTACTCAGAAAGTAAGGTCCTAATTAAGTAACCACCTTTAGTGCTTTCCTTAGACACCAATTAGATTAATTGTTCTAGAATGGGTCAGCTCAAAGTTTTTCAATACTATGACTTAATATAATGTTATTGAGGGCTTACTGGTCTCATGCACATTCTATAATTATAACATATTGAACATATGTCTTTGTATATGCTATAACAAATTATATATCTATCTCATAGCATATATAAATCATAACCAACTATCATGCATCATAGCTATCTCATAGCATGTATAAATTATTACCAATTAACTAAATCAATTAACATATCTTCATATGAAAATTCATATCATGAAATTTATAACATAATACTATCTCATAGCATATATACATCATGGCTATCTCATAGCATGTACAAATTATTATATATCATATCATATATGAATCATATAATTCAGCATTCCTCTAAACATATGACATTACTATCTCATAGTAATTTAACAATCATACATCATGCATAATCACCTGATTGAACCAATTAAGGGTGGCTCTGATACCACTGAAGGGTTCTAGCATGCTATAATGGGCAGCGGAAGCTAGAAAATTTAAAAATTTCTTGATAAAGTTGCTTAACGTAAAACCCTTATAAGCCAAGATCACCTTAATGGAAGCAATCAAATAATATAATATAAATACAGAAATAGAAGAATACCTCTAACGCTAATCCAATGTGCAGAATTTCCACTAGGTGCCCAAGTGTTCACCCTCCAACGTTGATCCACACGAAAACTTGATTTAAGTCTTAAGCTCTAAATGTTGGGAATTGTGTCCCAAAGCCAATTTTTATTGTAAGAATAATGTATATGTTTTATTTAATGAATAATAAAATCTATTCTGGCATTCTTTTCATCACAAGTGTTGCATCTTCAAATAGGAACTCCTGTGTATTGTGATGAAGTCCTTAGGACTAATTTAGTGGATAAAGGAGGTTTTATCATTTAGTCCTTAAATTGGTTCGCGACCGATTGACAAGCTATTAATTGGACAATAGCTATGTCAAGTATAGGTCGTTGTATGCCATTTAGTTGGTTGTCCTCTTAACCAAGGAGTGTGGAGACACTGGTATGGCATATAGGTGAGATGTAGGAGTACATCGTCGCTGAACAGTGACTCACCTGTTGAGCACTCCACTGTCAGGAGTTTGCTCACAAAGCATATGGGCATAAGTATCCCTTAGACCTGAGACTATCACGGTGACTTGCAAGCAACT